>NC_034598.1:77004427-77011632 GCF_900095145.1 Mus pahari | reverse complement strand
TGTGTGTGTGTGTGTGTGTGTGTGTGTGTGTGTGTGTGTGTGTGTGTACAGAAACATACATACTAGGGTGGGTGGGGAAGGTGGGTAAAAGGAGAAAATATATCGGCTAAAAAATGAATGCTCTGCTTTCATCGCTCTATCTACTTCAGAAAATATAATGGGGATTACAATGTAGCATGTTTGCATGATGTTTCCACTAAGGTGAAAACATGATGCCACATGGAATCATCTTTAAGCGGAAGATATAAAGCAAAAAATTAGCTTCAGGAAGTCCCTAAATCTGATCAGTTGCAGTATGCTCCTCCCTCCCAAGCATAAACAGTAAAGGGTCCTGAGAGGCACATTCACAGAAACCAAGCTACGAAGAAGACTTTGAGACCATAACAGCTGTCTGGAAGAAACAGAAACTAGCTGTGCAGAAGAAACTTATCCTAACTGAGAAAGGACACTCTTATCTGCTCAGTCAGATGTATGCAGGCAGTGCAGTGTACTCCACGTTCCAGCTTTTTAGAAATGTTATATGTGGTGTGGTGGGCTTTATTTATGTAACATCTCTTACAAATTATTTTGCTAATCTATTAGAAGTCAGCCTCCACCTGAATATCCCCAATATCCTGAGAATTGTTTAGACCCCCAATCCTGGGCTTTGTCTCTCAGTGGAAAGAACTCTTCACAAAGAAATTGGCCTATGTTCTTTGCATCTTCTACCAACAGAATTGGTCCTAATGCTTATCATAGGTCTTTCTCTAGGCCTTAACTTTGTGGTGTGATTATCAACCAATGGAACCAACATTCTGATCATAAAGGTCACAGGGGCTTTGCTAACTTGCTGAGGAGTTTCCATGTAGCTACGAGTAAAACTTTGTTGTAATAATCGTCATGTGGAAACCCCTTCCCAATGCTGAATCATTTTTGCATCTGTAAGTAATCCCTTGCCCATACTCCTGTAAGTAAATCAATAAAACTTGTTGGTTCATCAAGTTGGACTTTGGTCATATCTGTGCCTTGGTCTGTTGTGGGTTCTTGATCTGGGGTGAGTAAATGTGCACATTGCAACTCCCAGGAAAGGCTTTTGTCACACAGTATATGGCTGTTAGCATAGTTTCTCTGATTTCTCTATGGTCATTTTTTTTTTTTTTGACTTTTATTCAGCACATGGGCTGGCAAGAATTACTTCCTCCGAATCTCTTTTTATTCCTCCAGTTGACTTGCCGCCCTTCAAGTAAAGCAAAGGCATAAAATATTTCTTTCATCATTTTCTAATTAACATGATATGTACCGTGGTTGTCCATTTCTACACACAGCAGTGAGAAAGGTAACCTATTTCCCTGTGTATCTGTCATCGTCTTTTGTCATTTATTTTCTTAATAGCCATTCTGAGTGGGGTGAGATGCAATTTCAAAACTAGTTTGAGTTTTAATTTCCTTCATAGCTAAAGACATTGAAGAGTTTTTTAGTCTATTATTGGAAAATTGTATTTCTCATTTGTTGGTAGGTTGACGCTGCAGTTTATTATTTAATTCTTGAAGTTCTTTTAAAATTAGTATTATTATTTATTAGATGGTTTCTTTATTTACATTGCAAATTTTATCCCCTTTCCTCATTTCCCCTCTGAAAACCCTCCTATTCCATTCCCCCTCCCCTTGCTCACTAACTCACCCACTCCTGATTTCCTGTCCTGGCATTCCCCTATGCTGGATCATCAAGCCTTCACAAGACCAAGGGCCTCTCCTCTCATTGATGTCCCACAAGGTCATCTGCTGCTACATATGTAGCTGGAGACATGGGTTCCTCCATGTGTATCCTTTGGTTGGTGGTTTAGTCCCTGGGACCTCTGGGGTATTGGTTGGTTCATATTGTTGTTCCTCCTATGGGGCTCCAAACCCCTTCATCTTCTTGTGTCCTTTCTCTAGATGCTCCATTGGCGACTCTCTGCTCAGTTCGATGGATGTCTGTGAGCATCCACTTCTATATTTGTCAGGCAGTGACAGAGCCTCTCAGAAGAGAGCTATATCAGACTCCTGTCACTAAGCACTTGTTGGCATCCATATTAGTGTTTGGGTTTGGTAACTGTATATGGGATGGATCCCAAGGTGGGATAGTAACTGGATGACCTTTCCTTCAGTTTCTGCCTCCAACTTTGTCTCTGTATTTCCTACAATGGATATTTTGTTCCCCCTTCTAAGAAGGACTGAAGTATTCATACTTTTGTGTTCCTTTAGATAACTTGGATATAAATCCTTAACACTGATGAACAGTTAGAAATAACTTCCTCACATGGTACTCAAATTCCTGGTACTCTGTTGATCATTTCCTGTGCTATGAAAAAGCTTTTTTAGTTTGAAGTATTGCCTCTATCTGGAAGTATTTTTCTTATGTTTTCATAAAGCACTTTCAAAATTTCTATTCTTTCATCAAGTTCCTGGATCCATTTTGATTTTATACTTTGTCCTATATTAATAAACATTTAATTTCAACCTGTGAAAATATTTTTTTCCAGCACCTATTGTTAAATAACCTGTTTTTTTCCCAGTGTGCATTTTCAAGAACTTTGTCGCACATAGATGACAATAAATGTATAGGTTTATTTATACACCATCTAACATATTTGTTCTGTTGTCTACTTTCTGTTTGTTTGTTTGTTTTTACCAATATTTTGCTGCTTTTAGACCAATTTCTGTAATATGATTTAAGATTGGGTATTACAATATCTCCAGCATTGCTTATCCAGCTAAGAATTACTTTAACTATTCAGAGCCGTTTGTGATTCTATATGAATGTTAGTTTTATTTTTATTTCTGTAAAGATTTTTGTCTGGATAATTCAGCAGCTTTTACCTTAATCATTGTCTTTTCGTTTACTCCCTCTTTCAGTGTCTCTATTCAGCACATTAAATTCTTTATTCTACAGTTCTTTCACCTTTTTGTTAGGTTCATTTCTGGCTTTTTAATTTTGTTTTTAGCTACTATGAATGGGATAGTTTTCCTGGTTTCTTTCTCAATGTGTGCATTGTTGGTATATACAAAGGATAGTAATTTATGGTTTGGGGTGTTCTGTCCTGCAGTGCGCTGAGAGTAGCTGTCAAGTCTAAGAATGTTTTGTATTTTCCCTAGGGTCTGTTAAGATCCACTTTGCAACTACATAAATTATATCTGCTTGCTTTCCTGTTTGTATCTCTTTTGCTTATTTTGTTTTATTACTCTGAGACTTCAAACTTCACCTTGAGTTAGCATAAAGAGAGTAAATCTTTTATCTCATTCAAGAGATGAGAAGCAATATTCTTTTCCCTTCTACATTCAGAATTGCATGGAACATAGAATTGGTGTATTCCACTTTTAATGATCAATCACGTTCTTTTAATTTATTCTTTCTTTGGGTTATTTTATAATGAATAATGATTTTTTTTCCAAAATAATCATCTGTATTCATTGAAATGATCGTGTAGCTTCTGACTTAAGTCTATTTGTGTATGAAGTCAACCTAATCAACTTTTATATTGGAACAACTTCATATCCATGAAATGAAAACAACTTTGTCATAGTTTATGATTTTATTAGTGTGTTATTGATTCAACTTATAAGAATTTTTTGAAAACATCTTATTTCTGCTTATCGGGAAAATCATTTACAGTTTTATTTGCTGTTTTCTTAGTTTTACTGTCAGGGTAATTCTGATTCATAGAATTTGCAAGTATTCCTTCCCATTCTATTTTATGGATACGTTTTAGGAGAATTGGTGTCTGTATTCTTTAAATATTTGATAGAGTTTGACATCTGATCTTGTACTTGCTTTTGTTGAAAAAATTTATGAGAACTGCTTCAATTTCATTAGCTACTATGCAAACTTTACATACATTGTAAATATCTTTTGATTGAATATTGATAGGGTATATTTATCTAGGAGTTTATTAATTTCTTACAGGTTTACTTTTATATTATTTGTTAAACAGCTTTTGTTTATACTTAAAAACATATTTTGAAAAGTGTATTTAGTAAAATATTAATTGATAAGTCATTGAAAAATCAGAAAAATTTGAAAAATATACCATAGGAAGAACATTCAGCTAATTTTAATTCTTGTATTTTTCTTTTTAACATAAAATTTAAATAATTCTTAGTCTACCAGCATTTGTGTATAATTCCAAAATAAGTTGGCCTATATGTGTATCTACATAATATTTTTGCAAAAGAAGTACTGTAGAAGTTAAAGATAAATTATAGATTATACTTCTTCCTTATGTTTATTACTTAAATGCATGCGTTTCTCTACTAAAATGGATCTCCACCTGTATATCATATGTTTTTGTTGTTATTGTTGTGATTTGCTTAGGTATTTCAAGCAGTAAAAACAAATATGATAGGACAAGGCAACTTGTCCTTTAACATGGGAAGACCCCCTTCTGAGCCTTCTGGCAGCCTTCACATGCTGTAAGGGGCCCCAGTGATCCACTTATATTCAGTAAAATTAAAATGTACTCTCAGTAGCTATCAAGGTTGTCTCTGCTGGTTCCTTTAAGAAGCAAAGCTAAAGATGAAGTCCATAATGGAAAATTTAGTTGATAAGATCCAGGGAAGGTAAAGAGAAGGAAAGACAACTTAAACTGAAATGGGCGAATATATAAAGCAATTCAAGGTGCTATCTCTGTGTTTACCAAGATTTGAGGAAACCTAGGAAAAAGCAGGTTCTTTGTCAGCTTCTGAGTCTTCTTGTCATCTTGAAAGGCTTGCAAAGAAGACATGATGCTCAGTTTAGACTAGCCCACTAAACAGAGTAAGAAGAAAGTGTTTTCGCCAGTGTCTTCTTACCACTTGTCTACACATCTGGGTTGCATCACACAGCCCATTTAAGGCTATGAATGAAGTCCAAAACCACACAACCCATTGAAGCCATTTACCCAAGACTAAAGGAAGATAAAACAACCCAATGAAAGTAGTGTGAACAAAAGAGAAATGAGCTGAAGTTAGAGCATGCAGAGAGCCAGGTAAGCACTCTGTAGGAGCAAGGAGGGTGTTGAGATTAAGGGGTGTGTTGTTTCTTAATTCCTTCATCTCCTTACCTGCTACAATGCTAAGACCAAGAGATTTCAAGAAAGAAATGAGTTTCCCTTAGAATTGTTCGGAATAATATATGTGTGCTTAGAAGTGAACGAGTAACCAAGCAAACAAACTTACTCTTGGTCCTAGCAAGGGTGTGATAAATCCAAGGGAGAGTTAAGTTGGTAAATCTACTCTTAAAGTTGGAGCCAAGAAGATGGTGATGTTCGAACTACAGAAGCTCAATGGGTCCTGTGCTATATAAAGATGGAATGTCTCAGAAAACAACATTTAATAAGGGTGTTGTGTTCATTCAGAGATGATGCACCTAACCCTCAAGAGACTGGAGGTCCAAAGGAGTTTAGAGGTCAGGTGAGATGGGGGTTTGGGACATCCACGTGGAGGTGGGATGGGGTGGAGTGGGGAGGAGTTGTAGGATGTAGAGCAGGCAGGGCGTGTGGATGGGGGGGGACAGGGAATGGAATATAAAGTGTAACAAATAAATGAAAAATAAAATAAAATTAAAAAAATGAGGGTGTGGCTAAAATAACTCTTACTAAAGAAAAAGTGAGTCTAATTGAATGAACAATCCTTGAAGCAAGCTGACAGGAGCCACACAAATGGCAAGGTTTCTCAAGGAAATACTGACTTTTGTAGAAACTATAGCTCTAACTGTCATGTGAAGCTCCCCTGAGCCCAGAGGTGGTGACCTAAAGTGCTCCTGGCTGGTGTCTATTGAGAGGACCAGAACAAAGTGGTTTCTAGTTTCCTAAGGCAGACACCTGTGTTCTCCTTGAAGCCTAAAAGACTCAAGAACGGAGATTTGGGTAAGTTGGGGCTTCTGTAGGATTTGGAGATGATCCAACTCATCGAATTAACTCACAATCTGACAACTTAAAAGAAATGCTTCATGTAAATGGCCCAGGTCATCTGGCAGAGCAGCCAATGCTCTTTACAGCAAAGTAATCTCTCCAGCCCCAGAGCTGTATTTTACATTGTGAACACTGGAGTCTTGGGAGAAGTCTACATACTTGCAAGGTCCAGACATTATAACTTTGTCAGAAATCCTGGCACATACAGGTGAATGCTTCGGTGACATAGATATGATCCTGTTGTCTTCAAAATACTATCCTGAGATCAGGTATTTTTAATATTTCTTGAATAAGTTTAGAATAAGCTGAGATGCTACTTTATAGGGGCATTGATTTTGATAGCAATTAAATATAAATTAGCTTTCTCAATTTCACAGTATTATTAGGAAGCTGCCTGCAATTTAAACTTCACCAAGGTTTGATGTGACTATTTTTAAGTTAAAAGCATTAATGATCACTTGTAAAAGTCTTCCTATGACACGTTTCCTTTCATGCTTTCTACAGAAGAATTTTCTCTCTTGAAAAAAAAATGCTTAAATCAAAAGTATGAATGTCTATTTCATGTTAAAAATAAAACCAACAACGATTCCAGTGCCACCATGAAGTAAATGTTGAAGGAAAAAGACCGTGTGTGTGAGAAATTCAATGTGTAGCCATATTTGCTTCTGTCCAATTACTGTTAAAATACTTTTAGGTTTATTTATAGTGTAATAAGATGGTTGTATGTGCCACTGCACTCCTGTCGATCTCAAGGACAACTTGTGGGAGTTGGTCCTCTCTTCTAGCGTGTGAGTCCTAAGGATCAAGCTGTGGTCCTTAAGCTGTGGCCAGTGGCTTTACCTCAGAATTATCTCACCAACCTCTCTGACAACATATTTTCAAAGTAACAGACTGGCAACTAACAGAAAGACCAGGTTTCAAGCAGATAATTTTTAATCCGCGTTTTTGAGATTCCCACTGACTTCTCACCATTTTTTCAGGTTTATATAAAAACTTTTCACAATGTCTTGCCTTCCTGGGGTTACAAATGAGTGAAGCATATAAAATAGCTAGCTTTAAAAAAAAAATTATATATTCTGATAAATGATTGACTATAACCCCAATTACATTTTATAAAATAATACTGGAGGCACACTGTATAGTACACCAGAAGTGAAACAATTTGACATACTTTCTCTATCAATATTGTAGCAGATTTTCTCTTGCTTCTCTTTCTCATCCTTGTTTATTTATTCTATCCTCTGCCTCCCCGAGTGTATGTTAGCAGTATTCTGTCTTTTTCTTCAGACAGTATTATACA
>NC_034598.1:76994947-77003517 GCF_900095145.1 Mus pahari | reverse complement strand
CCCTATCCTCTGCCTCCCCGAGTGTATGTTAGCAGTATTCTGTCTTTTTCTTCAGACAGTATTATAAGCCCTAATCTGACTAGTGACTTTCATAGCTAAATGCTGTGACAATTTCAAGCTATTCCCTCTGTAATCTATTTAAATAAATTTGCAAGAAATAACAAAGTGAGTGATTAATATAAACTAATCAAATACACTAAAGAGAATGGGAAGCTATAACTTACCCCTCCATTTCTTAGATTATGTTTTCGCCTAAAGAAGCCGCCATGAGTGGATCTTTTAATTCTCTGATGAGCTCTCAGTTTCTAAATGATGTGAAACACTTTAACACTTTATCTAGAAGAAAATGGACAATCGAGTCACTTTTGTTACGGACTATAATATTCACACGGCAATTCCTATGGGGCTAGAAAGTGTTTTAAGAGAGTGTGTGTTTTAAACATAATCTTTATAATAAACTTCTGGGTTAGTACCTTTATCATCCCTATCCTAAAGATTATGATAATATATACAAGAGATTTAAATAAAGTGCCAATCTTTACATAACGTTTAAAAGGTGAAGGGTATCTGGTATACATGTCTGAGCTCTTAATATCCCAGAACCTTATCTCTTACTTTCACATTCTAATCAGTAACCATACAGAAAACTTGAAATTGATAATAAAGTCTTCAGATAAAGCTTCCAACCATAGAGAAAACATCCATATTTTGTTATTTAGAGGCACAACGCTCTTTATGTTAATAAAGATTGATGTTTAAATAAACATCTTGGTCACTTTGTATTTCCAGGAGAGACAGGATCATTTCTCCTAATATTTAAAATAAATCTGCCTCTGTTTTTAACAAGAAAATGATGATTTGTGTCTGGGAAGTGCTGCCTGCTACCCAAGTGGTTTTTTGTTTTTGTTTGTTTGTTTGTTTTTTGTTGTTTTTGTTTTTGTTTTTGTTTTTATGACTGGGCTTCACATTGAGAAAACATTTGCTATGGAAACATCTGGAAAACAGATCAAGCAGACAGGATTTTGCACAGGGGATTTTACTTAATTCAGCTGTTCTTTTTAAAAACAGGCCACCCTGCTCATGCCAACTGTATGCATTTAAAAGCATATGAGCTGTAAAACTGTCTCAGGCTTAAACAATCAGCTCTCCATTATTCTCAGATACTTTATCTACTACTAGCTGGATTACACTTCACAACCAAAGCCTTTCTTATTTCTACTGTTAGCTCTTCCCTTATGTAAATCACAGCTAGGAGTCCTTGTTCTGGTTGTCCTGAAGGAAAAAAAAAAAAACAAAACATTAATCTACAGAGAATCTGTGGTAATCTGTAGGCTCTGTAACACAGAGACCTTACATGTTCAGGGCTTCATTGGTGAAACAATGGGGATTTCTTAGTGTACAAACATAGTATGTGAAGAATACCAGAAATGAACCTAAAATAGTGGAGAGTTATTAATAAATAAGAGTTACTCAAACAGTGAATATCTCTCACCACCTGATTTAGTTATATGTGCTAGAGGTAGGAGGAGATGTCAATAGATATACAGTTTGAAAAGCTCTACAGGTGTTTCCTATATAATACTTAATTCTATATGAATGGGAGTTCCCAAACCTCATTTGACATTCAGCTTGGCTGGTATGCTAGACACAGAGGTGGTCTTCACCTCCCCTACAGGATATGAATTCTGTACACATTAACTACACAGGAATGAAATTAGACTTATTGTTTCTCATCCTAAACAAAAATCAATTGAAAATGAATGAAAATCTTTATGAGAAGCCAATCTTTGAAACTGCAAGAGAAAAAGAGTAGAAACCCCTCAAGATGTGGGCATAGGCAAGAACTTTTGAGTCATAATCCCAGTATCACAGGAACTTATTCCAAGAATTGACAAATGGATTTACAGGCTTTTAAAGTTTTCAAATAACAGAAGAAATGATTGCCAGAGCAAAGAGGAATGGGGAAGAACTTTGTCCATTTTATATAATGTTAGGAATTAATATCTAGAATATACAATGAACTATGAGAGTTAAATACCACAAAAAAATATCTGATCAATAAATAAGTTAAAAAAATAGTGAGCATAGATGTTTATTATCTCTTTAAGTTTTATTCGCTTCTTGCACTTTATCTTTTGAAAACTTCTATTCATATAAACTAGTAAATTCATTAGTAAACATATGTAACTAATAATAATATTATAATATTACCATTATATTATATATTATTATAATTATTATAAAATTTTTCATGCATATTTGAATTTCATGAAGTCTGAATCTTTTCTATTTCTAGTACCAACAATTTAAAATTTTTGTTGTTAATCCAGTATTCAGTATATCATAGTATACTTTAAGAATTCTAGTGATTACAATTACAGTAATGGATGTATAATATATATGTTTGAAAATCACATTTCTTTGATTTAATATTTAATGAATGTAAAACAAATATATTTATATTAATATTTATAATTATTTTAATTTTATATATTACTATTATTAATGTTTGTGTATGTTTGCTATAAGTGTGTTGAGGGTATCCATAACTTGACCTTGTGTACAGAGATTTAGGGACAATTTTGTGAACTCTGTTCTCTTCTAACATTATGTGTTATGTGTTATTGTCATGGTGGGGAGCATGGTAGCACACAAGCAGATATGGCGCTGGAGATGTAGCTGAGAATACTATATCTGGATTGGCAGGCAGTAAGAAGAAATTGGCACCGAGAATAGCAAATGTCAAAGCCCACCCTTAGTGACATACTTCTTACAAAGCCACAACTGCTCCAGTAAGGCCACACCTTTGAATAGTGCCATTCCCTATGAGCTTCTGGGGGACAGTTTTCATTCAAACCACTGTAATGAGGCTATAGCTACATCACTACCCAGGGTCATTGAAATCCTCCTTGGAATCAATAGTCTGATCAATAACAGTACTTGTGCTGACATTCTCTTACTAGTAAAAGATAAAAACTTAAATTATAGTTTAAAATGTGAAAGCTTTTTTGTTCTCATATGACAACCAAAAATTGGTAATAAGTAGCTGTCCATTAAAGCCACTGGAGCCACATACTAGTACAGCTGTACTTGATGTCAGAGAGTAGAGAGTGAGTTTCAGAACATCTTCAATTAGCAACTAAATGTTTTAAACTCAAGCTTTAAGGGAGAAATAGGAATATGAGAATAGGGTATTACATATCAGCAAAGCATCCAGTCTAATACAGAAATCAAAATGTACTGGCTGGTTTTGTGTGTCACCTTGATACAAGCTAGAGTCATCAGAAAGTAAGGAGCCTCAGTTGAGGACATGACTCCATAAGATCCAGCTGTATGGCATTTTCTCAGTGATTGATGGGAAAGAGCCCAACACATTGTGGGTGGTGCCATCCCTGGGATGGTGATCCTGGGTTCTATAAGAAAGCAGGTTGAGCAAGACATGTGAAGCAAGCCGGTAAACAGCACCCCTTTATGACCTCTGCATCATCTCCTGCCTCCAAATCGTAGCCCTGCATGAGTTCTTGTGTCTTGACTTCCTCTAATAATGGACTATGATCTGGAACTGTAAGCAGAATAAACCCTTTTCTCTTCAACTTGATCTTTGGTTATGGTGTCTCATCACAGCAATAGAAACATTATTTTACCTATGCCAAGGCCAACTCAAAAAGGACAAAGGTATTTAAAACTGACCATCTATGGTATTGACTTTTATTTTAGTGAATTTGTTGTTATCTTAATTTCTTTAGTATGCCCCTGAAAATTTATTTTTTGACAGATTGTTTTAAGTCATTGGGAGTCACAATGAAGTATAAGCATTAGGTATGTCATGTTCTTGGTAGTGCTGATGTAAAAGCCTAAGATTCAGTAAGAAAATTCCTCAGGTTGGAGCTCCTGAAGGAGTCAGTTTCCATGTAGCCACAAAGGATAATTTCCCTGTCTCAAGTTACTGAAGCATAGCAAGTGCCATGTGAAAGGAAATTTTTTTTTAAACATTTATCTTATTTTTAATTATGTATGTGAATAGGTCTGTTTGCTTGTGCATGCTCAAGAGGGCTGGTACCAGTAAAGACCAGATAGATCTGGTCATGCTGGAGCTTTAGTTAAAAGAATTGTGGACCATCTGATGTGGTCACTAGGAATCAAAGGCAGGTGCTGTGAAAAGCAGTACCTGATCTATTCAGTGAGGAATCTCTCCATCCCGGAGATAAACTCTTCATGGGTAATGATCAGATGCCTTTCCAATGCTAACAAAACCATAAAAAGTCCTGGTTATGTATAGCATGTGATTCTCATAACTCACTAACACCTTTGGTCCATCAGCCTGTGATAAATAGGCTGCCTGAGATAACTTTTTTCCCATTGGTTATTTTATTTATTTACATTTCAAATGTTATCCTCTTTCTTGATTTCCCAGCTGCAAACCTCCTAGCCCATTCCCCTTCCTCCTGCTTCTATGAGGGTGCTTCCCCACCCTACCACCCTCTCCTGCCTCACTGCCCTAGCATTCCCCTATAATGGGGCATCAAATCTTCATAGGACCAAGGGCCTCTGTTCCTATTGATGTCAGGTAAGGCCATCCTCTGCTATATATGCAGCTGGCATCATGACTCCCTCAATGTGTATGCTTTGGTTGATGGTTTTAGTCTCTGGGAGCTCTGGGGGTTCTGGTTGGTTCATACTGTTGTTCTTCCTATGGGTTTGCAAACCCTTTCAGATCCTTCACTCCTTCCCCTAATTCCTCCATTGGAGACCCCATGCTCAGTGGCTGTGAGCATCCGCATCTGTATTGGTCAGGCTCTGGCAGAGCCTCTCAAGATACAGCTATATCAAGCTTCTGTAGGCAAGCACTTCTTGGCATCAGCAATAGTGACTGGTTTGCTATCTTTTGTTTTGCTTTTCTTTCATCTGATGTCACACACATATCATTGGTCAAACTTCATGAGAAACAAAGTATTTCAGCTTTCTCGCCTCTGTAAAAATCCAGGACCATCTTACCTTCCACAGAGTTGTCATGGGAACATGCTGCAAATTTATATTCTCCTTGAGAACTAGAAAGAGAAAGGAACTTTTATTCAATTGCATACCTGTGGGGACACAACGCTATGAAAATAGATTAGCAAAGATGGCCTTTATGTGTTCTATGGAACTTATTTTTGAATCTGATAATTTGTGGATTTTGCTAAATTGGTTCCATTATTCGGGCACAAGGCACATTAAAGACACAAGAGAAAAAAAAATCTCATGGAAAATTAAACATGATGGCTGATTTCTTAGCTTATTAAACTGTATGATTTTGGAAGAAATCAAATTAATACATTTTATCACCTTGTAGAAAAATATCAACAAGATATTAGTAAAAGATCATCAGTGGTTAAATTTCTGGAGGCAGTATTATTAGTTCTTCATGGCTCTCTTCTTTTATACCCTACTCTATGGTCACTTGAGGATGAAATAACTGCACTGTCCTGTTACCTCAGGGCCTGATCCTGTGAAATAGCCATATCCCAGTTCTATTCATAGACACTAATAGATCTAGATATTTCTGTTACTGTGTTCCTACCTCCAGAACGAAAGTAAAATGTGATGCTTAAATTCTGGCTACTCCATTTTTTTTTTTAATGCTGTAAGGATAACATGATTAAATCAAGAGCCACATGTCCAGTCACACCCTTTGGAACACTCCCCATTTCATATGTCTAGGTGACTTCAGAGAAATAGTTGATGGGGCAAGAAATTGTGTGTAAATATAGGAATAGTGATTTTCTGTTGTGGAATAGATCCTTTGAAAGGAATATAAACCCTGAGATAGCCTATTATTAACCAAATGGTATTAACAGAAAATAAGATCAGTCTATGTGCTAGGGTGGTTAGGCTTATAATCAGTGATGGAAAGAGATGAAGTTTCTGTTCTACCCATAAGATAGCTGCAAAATGAATCTTTACCATACTAATTGCAAGAGTGAGGATTTATTCACCTTACTTCCCTGAGTACCTCTACTTATGTCGATAAAGACACATCAGAAACGCTAGGGGTTGCTCCGAATCTTGCCTGTTATTTACTTTTCTCACATCTGTGAAATTTTACCTGAGAAAAGCAACTAAAAAGTGGGAAGATTCATTGTGGCTCCTGGTTTCAGATGGCTTTGGTTTGTCCTGGCAGGGGAGGGGATGTGAAGGAGGAGGAGAGGCTCATCTTGTGGCTTCCGGAGTGTGCTGGTGGCTATTTTACATCTTGATCAGAGCACAAGAAGCACAGCATGAGAGCACAACCAGAAGACATAACCTGGAAAGGTCTATCCCTAGTGAGTATGGTCATGCTCCAGACCTCATCTGTTAAGATACAATTTTGCTAAGTAGCAAACCAGCGGTGGACTCCATGTTCAAACATAAACATATCTCACACTCACATTATAAACTCTATCACACCCACTTTTATATACAATTAAAACCATTTTTAGGGGGCCGGAAATGCTGTCATACCTACCAGACGAGTTATGAGAATATTGTCAAGACTAAAACACTTGGCAAGAGATGCTGAGAGAAACGATCTGTGCTAGATTCCTATCTTTAGGACACAATGACAATGTACGTCCCAAGGAACAAAGAATTATATCCTGTTGTTTCAATGCTGGCAATAAAAAAGTGCTGATCCCGGGCTGACTCCACAGATGCTTAATTGATCATTGCTGAGAGGATGGGAGGTACAAAAGACTTACAAGTTCTAAAGCTTCTCACTTTCATTTCCCCCTTGGTTAAATGGAGAACCTAATGACTATGTAGGTTGATGAAACAGATTTAGTGATGAGCTGTCATATCTTAATGTAGTGTTATGTACATAGAAAGTTCCCAGTACACAGTGGTTGCAATTTTCTTCTTTGATAACTAATACCCAATTAGTGGTCTTCCATTGATCTACATGTTTAGAGGAAAACTTGAGTTTGAAACTTCTTTCATTCAGTGAATTTTGTGAGTGTTAACAAGCTATCCAGTAGCCGGCATTAGTGCAGACAAGGTTTACCACAAACCAATAACAGTAAATTCACAAGATGATACTATAGGAAAATATATTTTATTAAAGAAAAAACATACTTCAGTGTGGATAACTTTATCATTTGTTCATTGAAAACAAATACAACGAAGCTGGAAGACATTGGCAAGCCTCAACAAGCTCCTTAAGGTTGCTGAGTTATCCAAAATAAAAATATCATTATTAAGAGAGCTCACTTCTTAATTTTAAACTTAAAGATTTTACCCCAAACTCTCTTCTTTTTCTTAGGTTAAATAGCCCATCTATTAAGTTTGTCACACTATCGGTGGTGAACACCAAGCAATGAAGAAGGCGGGGCACATATTCTGTACTCTTTACTCTTCTATATCCTCATAAGCAAATGCCTTAAGTTTTATGTCCAGACAAGTTTAAGCAACTAATGATTTTCTTCCATTTGCATTCAACCCTATGGAAGCAAAGGTCACTAGACTTAAGCAATCAAAAGTACAATATCTTTGAATATTTCTTTTATATGTCACTAAGAAGTTAAACATCATTTCTAATTAAAATACCTCTCCTACCAACTATGCCAGATCATGATTTATATTAAATTGCTTGGAGAAAGGCTTAGAACAAATTTATTTCACTAAATTAGAAAATGTAAATTAACCAAAAATGGTGGCAGTACCTTTATTTTTGTAGAAGTTATTGAATGTGGAGAAAAAAAAATAAGACAAAATCAGAGTTAACTTCTTAGCCTGTTTTCTTAGTATTAGTATAACATTTCACACTGCTAAAATTTTAGAAAAGTTTGCAATTCTAATGATGTAAAATGTTCAGAATCTCAATGAACTTTCTTTGGTAAGTCTAAGAATGCAGTGAAATTTCATTCTATCTAACTATCATCTATCTATCGATGTATCTATCTACCTATCATCTATCTATCTATCTATCTATCTATCTATCTATCTATCTATCTATCTATCTATCTATCTATCTATCTATCATCTATTTATCATCTATCTACCTTCCATCTATCATCTGCCTATTCATATATCTATCCATATACAGACTATATACCTATTTAGCATAAGACATAACTCTCAAAACATGTACAAACCCCAGAAATATTTCATATATTCCCAACTT
Source organism: Mus pahari (assembly GCF_900095145.1). Classification (NCBI taxonomy): domain Eukaryota; kingdom Metazoa; phylum Chordata; class Mammalia; order Rodentia; family Muridae; genus Mus; species Mus pahari. Next base: position 76,995,380 of record NC_034598.1, on the reverse strand, counting down.
GTGAATATCAAAGTGAGATGTGCAGTAAATAGCAGAGTGGATGACAGATGCACTTATTGACAAAGTGGGAATGGAGCCCCAGCCAAGCTGCATGGCACTGATTCTTGAATAAGTATTGTCAACATATGTATCAACACTCAGAAAAACTGTGTGGAACCTCATGTGCCTTAACCATATTACATGTCCAGTTGTTTCTCTTTAAGTACTCTCCTTTTTAACTGTGTTTTTAGCTCAGTACTATACAGCTTTGTTGTTTCACAGGTTCCCTCTGTTTTCTCCCCTCAGAGCTTGATATTTTTATGCAGCATCTGTTCTAATTTCTTTTCTTGCCCAGTACATTCTTCTTCTTCTTCTTCTTCTTCTTCTTCTTCTTCTTCTTCTTCTTCTTCTTCTTCTTCTTCTTCTTCTTCTTCTTCTTCTTCTTCTTCTTCTT
>NC_034598.1:76980563-76994746 GCF_900095145.1 Mus pahari | reverse complement strand
TCTTCTTCTTCTTCTTCTTCTTCTTCTTCTTCTTCTTCTTCTTCTTCTTCTTCTTCTTCTTCTTCTTCTTCTTCTTCTTCTTCTTCTTCTTCCCTGTACCATTATGGATTTTCTTCAAAGCACTGGCGGGGCTAAATTCACTAAATTTCCTCCCCAACATGTGTGTTTAATGTAGTCTACAATTTTAGTGATAGCACACAGTGAGGAATAGGGAGTGCCAACATCTTTGAATGATATGGCATTGCGTTAGGTGGCACGGCATGGAGTGCTGGATTATATTGGACAGTTAAGGCTCTTGATCATTGTTTGCAACTAAATACTTTCATTCAGTTTTACAAAGAATCTCATGTCTGGAAAGTTTCTGTGAAGTGTCCACCATCCCTAGGTAGTTGATGCCCCATGCCTTTCAGATTTCATAAGTATTAAAACACTGTAATGACAAAAATAACAAGTCAGTTCTAATACACACGACTTTAGAACATCTTACGAATTGCTCTGGTTCATATGTCAGGCGATTTGATGCATCATACTGCATTCTAAATAATGTTTTATAGACATTAATATTCATATGCTTTTGATGACACGAAATATATTCCTTGGAAAGAGTACCTGTGGGGAGAGATGCACGCTTCATGAGAGTCCTGTTCATTGTGAAGCTGGTTTGTAGATAGATTACTTCTTTATTTTTCCCCTACAATTTTTCCTCCAATTAGTGCTTTCTCACTTCTTTTTTGGTGTCCTTTCACCTATTGAGAGGCAAACTAGTAGTGTGTAAAAGTACTCATTTAAAAATTTAAAATTCATTGAAGTCCCCAGGCTCAGTCTGATGGTTGGATGTGAGTATCCGTATCTGTATTAGTCAGGTGCTGACAGAACCTCTCCGGGGATAGCCATATCAGGCTCCTGTCAGCAAGTACTTCTTGGCATCAGCAATAGTGTCAGGGTTTGGTGACCACCCAGAGCTCCCAGAGACTAAACCACCAACCAAAGAGTATACATGGAGGGTCCCATGTTCCAGCTGCATATGTAGCAGAGGATGGCCTTATATAGCATCAACAGTAAGGGAAGCCCTTGGTCCTGTGAAAGGTTAATGCCCCAGTGTAGGGGGATGCTAGAGCAGTGCGGCAGGAGTGGGTGAGTGGGTGGAGGAGCACCTTCATAGAGGCCTAAGGGGATAGGATGGGGTTGAGGGTTTTAGAGGGGAAACAGGGAAGGAGGATATCATTTGAAATGTAAACAAATAAAATTATTAACAAAAATATTCAAAATTCAGAATACATTTCAAGTAACATTCTAATAAAAATTAATAATTAAGGTTTCCTCTAAAAATGATAGCTTTCCATATTTTGCTGGGTCCAGTACATACAGATATAATTGTATAAATACTTTGAACCTCTCCAAATAAAGTATCTTGGTCATCTTTACCTTACCTGATGCTGTAGTAAAACACTGTGGTAAGTGTACCCTATGGGGCAATGATGTTATTCTGTCTCATAGTTGAACTTTGCAGTCTATCATGGAGTCAAGGCAGTGGGACTCAATGGCAGAAAATCGCATCATATCCACAATCACGATGCAAATAAGAGAAAATGAATGCTATTTTGTTCCGTCGTAGCCTCCAGTGCCAGCCAAGGAATACTACCACTGGTACTAAAGTGGTCTGCCCACTTCAATTAATGTAGTCAGGATACCCCTGTAGGGAATTGGTTTCAATGTTTCAAATTAATCTGACCCTTGAAATCTGGAATCTGTATGTCCAGACATTAAAGGTTCTTGTCCCTGATTGTTTTTTTAATCAATCAATAAAGAGCCAATGGTCAATGGCTGGCAGAAAGACTGAGGCAGGACCTTTAGATATTCATGGACAAGGATCTGGAAGAAAGGAAGGAAAAAGAAAATTGCCATGATTCAGGGGAGAAGGATAGGATGTAAGAGCTGCAGGAGAGAAAGCCAACCAGCCATGTGAGAATTCAAGTAAATGGCCACTGGCCACTTCTCTGATTGGGCCTAGGGTAGCAGGGGAAGGTTTCGGAGTGCCCAACCTTTGAGGTCATCATGGCATATTATAAAATAACTGATGTATGTGTGTGTTTTTCATTTGTGAATACAAAGAGATACTGGGCTTGTGAGAACATGTAACCCACCTGGAGCCAAAGAGGTGTAGCCAACTACTGCTATAAAATCCTTCATAGTCTTATCTTCCATGTGATTCTAGACTTTGCCAAACTGTTAATTAATGTTACCAAACACACAGAGGCAAGGATAAAAAGGAAAGAATGACCAAAGACTGGGTAACTAACAAAGAGGCTGAAATACATCAATTTTGCTATAGCAAATCAATCATTAATCATTTGGCTAAATTCTATAGATTTCATTATATATGTTTATATGTAAGACGAATTCCATGAAACCTTTGAATTCTTTTAAAGAAGTTTGCTTCAGACTCTCTATATAATAGTGTTCTTCTTTTCTTCTTTTTGTTTTTTTTTTGTCTAAAATCCAGTAGAAAATTTTATTTCATCATTAGTTTATATATTATTATTCTGATCCAGAATTGTTCCTGTCTAAAACAACTGCAGGGACAAAAGTGGAGAAGAGCCAGAGGAAAAGGACAGGCCCAAATTGTGATCCAGCTCAAGGGGATACTCTAAGGCCTGACACCATTACTGATGCTATGATGTGCTTCAAGACAGTAGCCTAGCATGGCTGCCCTCCAAGAGGCCCAACAAGCAGCTGACAGAGTCAGATGTAGATACTTTCACCCAACCAATGAACAGAAGCTGGGGACCCCTGTGGTTGAAATAGTATTCTTCAGGTGACAGTGAATAAACATTTAAGGGGTTAGTATTAGAATATACTGCTATTTTAGGTTTGTAAATCTCCTTGTCCAAAGAGTTAAAGAGAAACAGTTACTTCCATACGTGTTTGCTTTAGAGCCTAGGAATTTATATCTCCTGTTATAATAGATGAGATGAACCCCCCTGTCCTAGGACAGGAGTATGTGGAAATGGTTTTATCTTAATAATGGGAGTTCCATGTTGTACCACATGATATGCAAAGACTCTAAAACTGTTGATAATATAGTAAACAAAACTGCAAAGCATATGAAGGAAAATTCTCTTCTTTAAAAGATTTGAATTCTTTGTTTTAAAGTATTAGGATTGTTAGCACATTTCTGGTTATATTATATGTATTCTGAATAAGATTGTCTGACAGAAAATAGAACCCAGAATTCCCTAAAATGAAGAGTAAAGTTTGAGAGCCTAGATTTACAAACGCTGAAGACCAAACAACTATGATGGTAAACAAGCAATGAACAGACATGTGGTAAAGTCTGAATACAGTGAAATCTCAACATTGTGAATTTGATGAAGGTAAAGGCTGTGTGTCTGCAACTGTAAGAGCCAAGACCTGGTGTTGTAGGGAGAAAAGGAAACCTTCTCTTTCTTACTCCCCAAAATGAACACATCACCCTCCAACAGCACAAGGGACAACAACACGGTTCTTCTAAGCACTGGACCAAAAAATACTGTATCTGCCCTATTTGATAACCAAGGTAAGTTCTCCATGTTTCTTCTTCTAAGGGTTTTTGAATCATGCTGAATGTGTAATTACACTGGTAGCATGACTAAGCTGACAGGTATCAACATACCATCTATAACAGTGTTCTTTTGTCTAAGAGGTAGTTCTGGCAGAAATTAACATGTGAGTGAATGTATTATGTAGCCATGATGCCATAAAAGGTGAGCAGGCACCTAATCTAAGGAATGTGAATAAAACAATTGAGGAGAGAAAGAAGTAATGCTCTTTCTGAACTAGGGTATCTGTCTTCTACCATTGGACATCAGGAAGTTCCCAGGACTTTGAATTACACAACATATGTCATTGGAATTCGTGGGTTTTGTTTCATCAGATTTACAATATGTTGTATATTACCTTTGCTGGTTCTTCAGCCTTCAGACAACACAGTGTCTTGATCTCCATATTTTAAGTGAGCCACTTTCTATAGTAAATTTTTAAAATACTTATATCTGTATCTATACCTATGATATATATATATATATATATATATATATATATATATATATATATATCCCTTTTCTTGGGTGTCACTGGCCTCCAGCCCAAGAGGGTAAAAGGAGTGGAAGAAATGAGCAGGTTCCAGATGACCATGAGAATGACAGAAGGACTTCTGGAGACAGCTTCAGTGAGACAGCTCCACTTTATTGTTTCAGGGATAGAGCATATAATGGCTTTTGGGATGACGGGAAGGAAGGATTGATTGGTCATAACACGGTATCTAATTATCACATGGCCAGAAGGGCTGAGCAGGATTTATGTGCTGAATCATAAAGCACTTGCAGGAAGTTCTGTCCATGGTCATCATACAGATAATTTCAGGCACTTGTGCTTGGAGACACTGCCCAGATAAGGTCAGTGGAAAAGGGGAGTCCCTGCTGAGAAAGGGAGTCGTCCATTTTGTACTGAGCTCAGAGAACTATTGGGACATGAGCATAGTGGCATTGAAGACTGCTACCTTAGTAACTGTGTCTTCCAAAACACATACACAAACATGCACACGTGCATGAATGTATATATGTATGCATGTATATGTATGTATGTATGTATGCATAATCATACATACATACATACATATATATATACATGTATATGTATATGTATGAATTTACATATATACATACATAGATTTGATCTGCTACAGAAGAAATCTGTGACTAAAACAGACACCATGGACTCAACTCCTAACCCCTTGTTTATATATCTTTTAACACAGATAATAAGCCCCTATGGTAAAGAGTTTTGGCAGTTAAGAAGAGAAAAATATGACATAGGTACAGCTCATCCTTAGGCTATGCCCATTAATTCATAATCTATGGTCAATGGCAATTACAGTGAGAGCATGAAGCACAGCATCACTTTGCATTAGACAGGTAACTTCTTTCATCATTGGGGAGCATCCCAAGACTGGGGATTCTCATGGAAAAACTGATATTCTGCTTCCAAGTAGCTACTTGTACCATCTTTGAGGCTGAATGTTGACAGTGAAATGATGCAAGTGAGTATCCTAGAGAAGTAAAAGCACTAAATGAGAGCAGGCCCCACTAGAAGAAAAAGGGTAGGGGTGTGTTCCATTAGTTCTGATTTGCATAATCAAAGAAATGGACATCACTTTTTATCAGGGTCATCACTTTTTTTAAAGGGACATCACTTTTTAGAGAATTGGGTCATAAAACTTCATTTAAAATTAAGACACAAGCATTTCCCCACAGAAGAAAAGCTTTGGAGAGTCACATGGAAGTGTTTTAAGTTAACTCAGCAGAACACCTAGGATGATCTAAAAATCCTCTTTTCTTCTAATGATGAAAATGCTTTTTTAAAAAAAAATCAGTCCTAACTTTCTTCAAAGGCACAAATAATGAAGTGAGACTGTATGTTAATTAATGAAAAAAATGAAGAAGCAGCTGGATTTGGCCTATGTGGCTGCCATTTTGTTTACCCATGTACTTCACACTAACAAAATATTTTATATAATGACAACTATTTGCCTAACTTTCAAGTACTTGAAGTAAGAAAAAAGTATCTTTTCTGCAAATGTTTGCTATAATTCTGTTACATTAGAGTTGCCATGCTTTTGATTGGGAAGAACAAGACATCCTTGGCATCGACCATCTACCAATCTTGAAAAAATACAATGAAACTATTAAGTTTTATTAGTATATTGTAAGTAGAAAAAGTGTATGTACAATGTGAAAATCTAAAAGGGGAGATGAAGCCCTCTGTCAAATGGATTCTAGGAAATCTTCAGAGAACAGAGTGGCATGAACTTAGAATATTTGAGTGAGTTAATGTTCACTAAGATAGTTGTATAGAACCAAAGTCACAGGGAAATAATTTTAGATCAGTTACTGGATGTAGATGGAATCCATATAACATATAGAAAATTTTTATCAGGGCACATGAACTGTCTTCTTAGTGGTAACAGTGGCATCAAGGAAAATAATGGTTATAGCAAACATTTATTGAATAGTCAAAAGGTGAATTTACATAGATCAGTTTCCTGAAAAAATGTGCATAGTGATTTTCTTAGATATTCAGATTACTAGTTATAGAAAATTGAAGTGTGTCAGTAGGAATGCATTGCCTCAGAAACTAAACCTAAATACATTCAATATTGATCAATGCACAGAAGATAATGTGCGGCAGGCAAACGTAGAATCTATCTGTGACTTTTTCATCAAGTAGTTTGGGGTGCCTGTGGGACTCCTATCAGTGGAAATCAGTCTGTCTCCGACTCTTCTTCCTGCTCCTGGAATTCTTCCCTTCCTTTATATAGGGCTGCCTTGTGCAGGCTTTTGCCTTGTCCTATTGCATCTTGTTTTGTCTTGTTTGACTGATGACTCTTGGGAGCTTACTCTTTTCATAAAAGGGAACCAAGGGGATGTGGATCTGTGGGAGAGGGGAGATGGGGGTGGGGGGTAGCTGGAAAGAGTACATGGTGGGGACACTGTGGTCATGATGTACTCTCCAAGACAAGTATCTTTTTTTTTAACCCGTTCCATTCCCTTAACATGGTTTCTTCTGCTTCTCAGATTTTAACTCAAATCATCCTTATGATTCCTTTGCAAGAAGAATCTATTATCAATTATCTATTATCTATTATCAATTATCTATTATCTATTATCAATTTAGAAAGATCTTCATTTATATTCAGGATCTTTATAATTTTAAGTACTGTATATTTCTTATTAATTTTATAGCTATGACTAAAGTCATGTTGGAGTTGACTTACCAAACTATTGTACTTTGATGCTGAGCCAAAATTCAATACTCTGTGGATTTTCCTGTATAAATACCTTCCCCATCCTGTGAAGGCGTATTAGAGAGAGCATGGCTGGAGTGGAGTACAGACACATGTCCAGCATGGGTTTTTACTCTTGCCTTGTGTTTCTGTCTGTCTTTTCATCTCCATATGGATTAACTTTTCATAGCAGCACCAAATGAATCCATTGGGTTCATTTCTCAACACTGTTAGAAGTCATATTGCATAATTGTAGCCAGACTTACTGAAAAACAGGTACAATTTTAGGAGAAGCTTGCTTACTTATTTGGTCATAGATACCATTGTGAAACCATTTTACTCAGACGACATTCCATGAAACTTTTTTATGTTTGACAATATGAATAGTGTATGTTTAATAATACTCTCTCACATACCAAATGCTTATCATGTACAAGTTGTTCTAATTAAAACAAATAATGCTCCCAAAAGTTCTATGAGACAGAGAAATATAAATTTTACACATGAGAAAAAAATCTGAGACAAGATGGGTCATATGACCTGTTCTAAATCATAAAACTATGAAGTAGAGGGGCCTGGGTTTAAATCCAGAATGTAAATATTTAACCACTGTATTGCACTGTCTCTTTGATTAATAGACATGGTTTATCATAGTGGAAAATACAAAAGCAAATGAATCACTAACAGTAATATAGCATGGCTTAGCAGGAAATATACATATATATGTCATATATGTCATATATACATACATATATATATATATATGAGCATGCGATATACATGATATATGTAGTATGCTCATGTGTACTATATATGATATATATTATAATATGATTATACATATTAATATATATTATAATATGATTATATATTAATATATATTATATATTATATTATATAATCATATTATATTTATATATGAATATATATAATATTCATATATATGAATTAAGATTCTCAGATGAGAACAAAGCAAATGATACAAATTCAAATAACCAATAGAGAAGAGAAAAGGTAAATGGTTTCTTTAGTGAGCTCTTGATGGGTTGCAAACACCCAAATATCAGTAGTGATGAGCAAGCACATACTTCAGCCTCTGACTTGTATGATCCTTGAGGAGTAGTCATCAATCTTCCTTTTATTGCATGTTGCTTTTCTCTGGCAATGTAGCGTTGGAGGAACTTTCTCATGAGACTGGGCTGTTAGAGTGCCTAAGGTGCACCCTCACAATGATCTGAATGAAGAGCTAGCAGTACAGGAATAAGAGCTAATGTGTCAAAACAAAATAAAGGATTATGGAGAACATGTAGAGATGGAAATCAGGACCATTTCATGGCTAGTTAGTAAATATTTTTGATTTACTTTGCTGTTTAATATGACCTAATTAATATTTCCTGTGAAAAAATTTATTTAATATTATTGAGGTTTAATGATTATATTGTCACATGGTTTTCTGAAACATTAGGTGTATTTGACTCGTGTATGTTAAAAAAACAAATCAATTTATATGACAGAAGAAAAAATAGTAAGAGAGGGGCTGGTGAGATGGCTCAGTGGTTAAGAGCACTGACTGCTCTTCCGAAGGTCCTGAGTTCAAATCCCAGCAACCACATGGTGGCTCACAGCCATCCATAACAAGATCTAACACTCTCTTCTGAAGACCGCTACAGTGTACTCACATATAATAAATAAATAAATCTTAAAAAAAAATAGTAAGAGAAATGAAAGACAAAGTGACGGTGAATTTTTAAACAGTTCTACATTAGGATAGGAAAGATAAAAGTGATCAATGATAGCAATCTTCCACTTGTTTGGCAGCATCCTCCAAATGCTGAGGCAATGATAGTGACTTACTATGACCAAGTACAAACTAAGTGCTTCAAAATGCTACCCGAGGAAGCAATGTAAAATGAAATGATTCTTTATTTCTCCCTTACGGCATCAATTCAGATCCAGTTTAACCTGTGATCTTAAAAAAAATATACTCACCAGTACTGCAATGAATATTATGTGTAGCCAAATATTAAGAGAGGTGCTGGAGTTTCCCAACGTAAAACTGAAGCATTTGTATCCTGGGTATTCTTTACTCTTTTGGCTAATATCTACTTAGGAGTCCTTTTGGGTCTGAGTTACCTCAGTCAGGATGATATTTATAGTTCTATCCCTTTGTCTGCAAAACTTATGATGTCATCATTCTTAATTGCTGAGTAGTATTCCGTTGTATAAATGAGCCACATTTTCTGTATCCATTCTTCAGTTGGGGGATATCTGGTTTGTGTCCAGCTTCTGGCTATCACAGAACATCAAGTGGAGGGATTGGGTTGCCATCCCACAGTCAAAAGCTCTAACCCAGAACTGTTCCTGTCTGAAGGAACTTCAGGAACAAAAATGGAGAAAAGCATGAGAGAACGGTCCAGTGACAGGCCCAAATTGAGATCCAGCTCAAGGGGAGGCCCCAGGTTCCTGACACTGTTATTGGTGCTATGGCATGCTTGCAGACAGGAGTCTAGCAGGGCTGCCCTCTGAGAGGACCAATAAGCAGCTGACTGAGACAGAAGCAGATACACCCTACCAATGGACTAAAGCTGGGGACCCCTGGGGTTGAATAGGGGGAAAGCTGGAAGAAGCTGAGGAGGAGGGTGACCAGACTACTGGTCAGTTAAACCAGTAGCCTTAACTGACTTGGACCATCAAGATCTCTCAGATAATGAGCCACCAACCAGGCAGCATACACCAGCTGATATGAGGCCCCCCAACACATAAACAACAGAGGACTGCCTGGTCTGGTCTCTATAAGAGAAGATGTACCTAACCATTGAGAGACTTAAGGCCCCAGGGTGTGAGGAGGTATAATGGGGTAGGGGTGAGGGGGTGGGGACACTCTCTTGGAGATGTGGGTGGAGTGGGGAGGGGAGGAGTTATGGGATGGGCAAACCCAGGAGGGGGATGAAGACTAGACTGTGAAAAAGAATTAAAGAAAGAAAAAAAAAAAAAGAACTGAAACATTTGAGCTGCAGGAATGACTCAGCAATTGAATGCACACTGGAGAGAATGCTAATTCAGCTCCTAGATCTCACACTTGTTTGCTCACAGCTGCTTGTAACTCTAGGTCCAGGGGTATCTGATACATTAGTCCCCTATGGGTACGTGCACTCACATGTTCACACCTGCACAAAGACACGCACATACACGGTCACAACAAACATTATGCATACAATTTATTTAAAATACAAAACCAAAACCCAAGAGTATTTGATTTTATTTGAAGCTGTAAAGAATGCTAGCTTAGTGATATATCCTTGCAGTCCCAGTTATTTCTAAACTCAAGTGGATAAGGCAGGAATATAGATTTACCTAGAAGTTCAGGGCTTTCATTGGCAATATAAGAAAACCCTGACTAAAGTATCACACACACACACACACACACACACACACACACACACACACGTCTTATGTTTGTCACATATATATCACAAATATAGATTTTAATGATATAGGATTATTTCAATAATAGCTTTTCTTATTGTCTCTCAAATATATCACATAAATATATTAATAGGAAAAATATTGGGAACTTATATCTCTTTTGTTGATTTGGTCATCTCCATTAATAGTGTAATGGAAGTATCTATTATTTGAGGATCAGAATCATACAACATAGATAAAGGAAAACTAGAATGAAAAGTTCTCATTTTTGGTACTGTGATAAAAACCTTCATCAAAGCAATAGGTTTTAAAGTCAGGATCTAACTAAAAGAATATTATAAGGTATGTTAAGTACCTTTAACATATCAGCATTCAAGTTAGCCTATGAGCACATAGATTTCACTATGTATAATCAGGGATTAGAAAGATTCAGTTATAAAAGGCTCATTATACAAGCATATGTATTCAAGTTTACATCATGTGAATAAGAAATCAAATAATGGCCCAGGAAGTGGACAGAACTCTGTGTCCTAACCTGCCTGGGTATAGTAGATTGTTGAGGAACCTAGAACAGGGACAGTGTGCTTAGCTTTATATTGGAACTGATATGGAGAAAGTAGGTATCTTTGAGAAAGACAGGGAGCTTTCTTGGCTCTTTATGAGCTCAGTTTGCAGGACTAGTGACCCAAAATATTCTACAGTCACCAAAGCCAACACAAGCCAGTGCCTTCCACATTCCTTTCCCTTGAATTTAAAGACTCAAGATCATCACTTCCCCAATGGACAGAAACAAGAAGCTGGATAGCCAAGAGACATATGGTAGAACCAACTGAGAAACTTCCTCCCTAAAGCAGTGAAATAATTACTAATGATATTCTGCTATACTCATAGATCATAGGCCATTGTCTTCAGAGATGCTTTATCCAGGAGTTGACGGTAACAGATGCAGAGGCATACAGTCAAACATTAGACAGAGCTCAAGAATCCTGCAGAAGAGAGAGGAAGACTTGGTAGGAGGGTTGTAGGATCCAGAAGTTACGAGGCTATAACAAGAACACAGCTCACTGAATCAACTAAGAAGGGATCATTAGGGCTCACAGAGACTGAAATGGCAGTCAGGGACCCCATATGGATCTGAACTAGGTCCTGTGCATCTGGTCTAGTTGTGTAGCTTGATGTTCCTGTGGGACTCCTAATAGTGGAAGGTGGTTGTCTCTGACTCTTGTTACTGCCTTTGGGACCCTTTTACTCCTACTGGCTTGGCTCATGCAACCTTGACATGTGGTGATGTGCCATGTCTTATTCCAATCTGTTATGCTATGTTTGCATGATATCCCTTAGAAGTCTTCTCTTTTCTGAAGGCAAATGGAGAAGGAGTGGATTTGGGAGAGAGGAACAGTGCATGAGAGGAACTGGGAGGAGTGGTGAGAGGGGAAATTAATTTAATTAAAGTCAAGTTTATGGACCACAGTGTATAATTTTTAAAAAGAAGTTTATTCTAGATCCATAAGTGAGACTTAAATCGAGAAGGCAGAGCTTCTACATAGCAGGAGCTGGTCTCCAGCTATGAGATATCACTTTGTGTAACCAGCCAGGTGTAGATATGGCCTCACTAGATGGACACATGGAACAGAGAGGAACTGAACCGTCCATTTGACCCATTCACAAGGATTCCAGGAGCCTCTCAGTTCCAGGAACATCCTGAGGAATGGTTTCCAGGAATGATGTACTCATTTACAATAACTCAGATTGAAAAATCAGGTCTTCCTTCTGATGTTCCTAGGTTCTGGCCAGATTAAAACCAAAAAAAGTTGGGCTAGGAACTTCTGACATTTCCAGCCTCTAGAAGAACAGAACTTCTTATAAGTCCAAGAACATTTCTGGTTGAGCCAAGAAAACAAAAGAAGATGAGCAAAATAGAACAACAACAACAAACAACAACAACAAACAAGAAAAAGAAAAAAAACACCAACCATTCAATTTTTGAATCCTTTACTCTAGACTGTTGAGGCTGTCAAAGGACAATGGGCTCCTTAGGCCATTTGAGTACTTGGTCCCCAGTTGGTAGAACTTTTTAGGAAGGATTAGAAGATATGGTGCCTTGTTGGAAGGAGGTGTGTCACTGAGGGTAAACTTCGAAGTTTCAAAAGATTTGTTTTACTCCCACCCCCCTTCCATCTCTGTGTCCTACCTGAGGATGAAAATGTAAGCAACTGAACCATACACAAAGAACTACAGGCAACTAAAGAATGGTGAACGTAGAAAAAATAGTCTTGCCCAGAGAAGAATTTGGCAATTAGTTATGCATTATCTGTGTTCAACAGTGAAAACATGCATACACATACCATTGTGCAAACTGAGCAGGTTGTATTTACAAATATAAAATATATACACATATATGCATGTAACAAAGGTTAATGAAAAGGAGGTTATAAATTTGAAAGAGAACTAGGAGGGGTATATCTGAGGACATGGAAGGAGGGAAGAGAAGGGAGAAAATGATATAATTATATAATATCAGAAATAAAAGAACTAAACATAAACATGTACACTTTCAGCTCCTTGCTCTCTCATTATGAACACTTGCCTTCTACAATAGGAAGCCCACATTACCTTGCCTTGGTCATGGTGTCATATGACAATAGAAAGATGATTAAGGCAGCTCCATAGCCAATTTCTGTCTCCTGTTCTCAACAACACGCAGCTGTGACATGAGAGATGGGGACCTCTCACAGACAACAGATGAATAGAAGCCTAACGCCCAGACCTCCATGACTTCCATGGAACATAGGCATCTTATATTCAGCAAGACAAAACAGACTTCCTTAGAGGCCATTAGATCGGTACACAGAGTGATCTGTGCCATGGTTACAGTAGAGATGGCAGGCCAGATTACATTACACAGACCTGGGCACTGATAACTTAGGTTCAGACACCTATCCTCTATCTTTACTAAGTATAAGAGCCTGATTAACAGTGAAAAGAAAACAAAGGGAAACTATGTGGCTGCCCTGGAAGGGGGAGCAAAGTCATGCAATGGATTCTCAACCCAAGAGGACCTGCAGGCAGTGGGGTAGTCCTGGCCAAGGATTCTTCTATTCTTTGATACACTCCTCAGTTATCAGCTGATATGTTGGGGTGGAACCATACCACCTTAGCGGGGAGTGCCACTTCATGGTGTCTAGGCAAGGGAGTTGCACCCATCCCTTAGTCTGATATGATTGGTAAGTTCTTGGATATGGTTTCCTGATAAGAATTTTAATATATTCATGTGGCCTCACAGTTATATTTTTACCCCAATAAACTTACAACTGGCTTTCTTTTTACCCCAGGGAATTCATGTTTTATGTCTGTGATGGATGGGTGGTACATTTACCTGTCCAGCAAGGGGTTACAATCATCCTCAAATCCTCCATCCCTCAAAATGGAGTAAGAAGCTACTTGTAAAATGGAATATCCTATGGCAAGGCTGAAAAAAACATTATTCTGTTCAATATGGAATAATCTAGAACAGAGAATAGCCTGATCTCAGTGTAGTGTCCCTGCCCTGCTTTAACAAATTAATAAAAACAATTACTTTAATCAAGACACATTCATTATTTTATAATTCTTGGGTTCAGGGGTCTCAAAAAGGTTTAGCCAAGTCACAATTAAGTGGGTTTAACTTGTAAGCCGAGATGCCCTTCTCAGGAGGCATGGATAACCCATGTTCTGACATGTTAGACCTTTGAAAGACAAGATATGCACTGTGTCTTATGGTCACATTCCATCTCAAATAGAGATGAGATTGGCAAGAAGGTTCAGTCTTTAATGGTGCTTGCCTCCAAGACTGAAAAGTTGAGTTGAATCTCAGAAACCCACATCATAGAAATAACTAACTTATCCAAGTTGTCTTCTGCTGTAGATGTGCACACACACACACACACACACACACACA
>NC_034598.1:76965199-76980398 GCF_900095145.1 Mus pahari | reverse complement strand
AGAGAGAGAGAGAGAGAGAGAGAGAGAGAGAGAGAGAGAGAGAGAGAGAAAGACACAGAATGAATGAATGAATGGATGGATGGATGAATGAATGAATCAATGTGAAAAATCTCAAAATAGCAGAGTAGGCAGAAACTTTTTGCTCATATCCTACCACCTACTCTGCTGCTTTTCTCTTTAATTTATAAGGTTCCTATGTGAAGCATCTCTCACAATCCTAAATGATCAGTCCATTTCAAGGTCAGTTAGCAAACATGAATACATCTGCATTCTATTTGTCCCCTGCAAATTTAAAAGCTATGAATGGTATCTAGATGTCTTTGGAAGCCTATTGCTTTTCCTAACATAGACTTGATACTATTTTTCTTCCCCCCTTCTTTAAACCAAACTGTTTACCCAGACACCATCTAGGCATATTATGAGGAAAAGAGGAAATGATGTAAGGGGTAGATTTTTTTTTTTTCTCTGAAAGAGAATACGATGCCAAAGAGATCACTTAAAGCTTAGAAAAGAGCAAAGCCTTGGGGATTTTGTTTAGAGTCTAAATTCTCTCAGCCCCCTCTGCAGCCACCTCCATTTCTCAATTACTTTCTGGTGAGACAAAGGCTCTGGGATAAGTTGAGATCAGTTACTGAGACAGAGGGGCTTGGTTTTCTTTGTACATCTGAAAACTATGTGAGCTCCATCTTTGAATATGTCAGACTGCTGATTATAGTAATGGTCTTTAATAATGAAGTTTTTTAAACGTAGCGTATTTATCTGACACCTCACACAGAGCCTTCAAAAAGAAATCTGAGCATAGCTCCTTGGCAGATGATGCTCACACACCACACTTCAACTGACTTGTTCCTCAAAACTAAATAACAGCAATCTGGAGACGTCTGGAGTCAAGACAAGAACCCAAATTCCTGGCCTCTGGCTCAGTCAGTTACTGTACTGAGCAAGATTTAAATAAATAAGTTTTCTAAGGATGTGTTATATTTCACAATAAGCTTTTCCTCTTAAATTTTCAGGACATTTGTCACTCTGTTTACCAGAATTGCTATGTACAGATGGAAAAACTGAATGTCAATCCAATGCATAACACATTGTCTAGGCCTTCCATGGATATTTGCAAAAACAAGTATATGGAAGTACTTAGTTTTTAAAAAGCAACTGAAGAACTAAGAAGTTCATGAGACATTGCCAGAAGAGATGTATTTCAGAAGTAAAGCTGTTGCCTGTATGTGGGACATGTCCTACATGCTGGGGTGCTCTGTCTAGCCTCAGAGAGACTTGAAGTGAAGCAGGCCCCCACCGGCTCAGTGGAGAAGGAAAGGGTGGATGGGGGGAAGGATGTGGGAGGTGGTGATCAGGAGTGGGCAGTGAGTGGGATGTAAAGTAAATAAGTAAATAAGTAAAAAAAATTAATTTAATTGGAGAAGAAGAAGAAGGAGGAGGAGGAGGAGGAGGAGGAGGAGGAGGAGGAGAAGAAGAAGAAGAAGAAGAAGAAGAAGAAGAAGAAGAANGAGAAGAAGAAGAAGAAGAAGAAGAAGAAGAAGAAGAAGAAGAAGAAGAAGAAGAAGAAGAAGAAGAAGAAGAAGAAGAAGAAGAAGAAGAAAAGATGTCAAAATGTAAAGATTGGACCAGTGTCAGATGTTTCATGAACTTACCATGTGGAAAGAAAAAACAGTATTTCAGAAAATTAACCAAAGAAAAAAATTCAAAGCATTAACTCCAGTGAGTGATAGTGGACTGTGAAATTAAGGAGAAGGTGTTCCAGCGGTCTATAAATAAAGAAAATCAAAGTGGTGGTAATGGGGGCTTATCATTACCCAGCTGGAAACCAGAGTACATTAAGTTGATGGAAAGGCACCTGCAGAATATCGTGGATGCTGGCTCAGCAGAAAAGGAAGATTGCCCATTTGGTTAATTGGCAATCACTGACAAGGAAATGGAGGGGAACAGCCACTTTTAATCAGGTTTTTCTTTGTAGGTAGAATTTTACTCAAGAACGACAATGCATCTGGGGATAGCAGATGAAACCTAAGGTTCCCTTAAAACCACCAAGGAAGAAATATGCTGGAAATCATGATGTCAGATATAATTATCCTTAAACCAAAGTACCAGCACATAGAACTATAGGATGTGAGATTGCCCTATTTCAGACTCTATGAAGCAGCAAAGAGAGAAAAATACCAACAAATTCATCTTTTCCTAATTTGCACCAGCTAGAGCTACACTGAAATAATCTAAAAGAGATTCTGTTCCTAGGGTTTTTATTTTCCCTGGTATTTAATTAACTTGGGCATGCTCTAGAAGTCAAATTTCTTTGCCCCAGAACTGCAGAAAGCATGGTCACTCTTGCTGTTTCTGAGAAGGTGAGCTTTGCCAGGGTTCTACAACCCTTTGCCTAATAGCTCCTAATGGGGGCCACCTTTCACTAACACCCAATTTAAGTTTAGTGAATCTAGGCATATACCAGTGTATTTATCTTTCCATTTCACAGGCTTATCTCCAAGAGTTAAGGAAGGCAGAACTGCTGCCGCAGACCACACGGAGACAAACTGTCATTTCCCTTGGACCTGCTGGGACCACAGCCGCCTTGCTCAGACACACCAGCTGAAGGGAGACCTTTTGAGATAAGCAGGTGATGGCATGCCCAAATGACAACAGCCTTGGGTCCCTTCAATGTCAAATGAACACTTGCTAGGGCCTAATGACTGTTAAACTTGGGGGGGGGGTCGGACTTGCATAATATTGATGCTTATGCCCTCAAAACACTCTTACAGACTTGCTCTGGAGATTTTAATCCATGGAGTAAATGGATTAAGTTGGTTCAATATTCCCTTGTCTGCCTGGCCATGACCCTTTACTACTCCTCTGGCTTACCTTGTGTTTTATTTTGATGCTTACACATGCCCCATCCAAAATTTTAACTACAGATAAGATAGGAAGCTGTTGCTCCAAAGATACCTCTCGTTTATAAAAACCAAAAGGAAGAAATGTGAGGCAAGTGGACCATGCCACCAGACAGAAGAACTGGTAACTGTGAGTGAGCCCAAAGCCCATAAATCTCAGAATTGAGAACAGTAGCAATGGAGCTATTCCCTGCCTGCCTCTACCTGCTCTGGGACAAGTAACCATGACCCCACTGAAAGGACCATGACAATCAGTCACTGCAGCATAAAAGCCTGGAGTTTCCCATGCTAATGAGGTATCACATCAGTCCTTAGCATTCAGCCAATGAACTTCCCTTCCTGGGCAAGGTGTATGCATTCACATCCCCCATGAAATAAAGCAGTTTGAACAAACAAGGATCATCTCTTCATCAAGAATCACCTCAGGGATGTCTTTGTTGTAAAGACCTAAATCTCCCTGAGAAAGCCTTTTCTCTCCCAGACCCTCTTTACTCTAGGCACTCACTGGGAACCAAACCGGATTCGGATTCTGTCCCAGTCCTGGGTTCAGCCTTGCCCTTCCTGCCTAGCAAGGTGTGCCGGCAGAGCCTGAGTACTTGGGAGTCTGGGATCCACAGCAATCGTCCCAAACTCTGCTGTTTCCCATGCAGGGGAACATGGAGTGAGGTCCCCCATTATAGACTGTGTTCTGTCTTCCCTGAGTGGCAAGCTGGGGACCGGGCACCCCAGGGGCGAGGCAGACATGCAATCTGTCAGCTGTAATTTTTGTTTTCTCATGTTTACCAAGAATGAAAAATGAAAAGATATCACATCTGTATGTACACCTGCCCTTTGCTTCCTGATGTTGTTTGACCTTGGAAAAAATTAAAAATTCTAGAGAAGTACTATACAAAAGGAAGATTATATAAACTGAGAAACACTAAAATGATTATAAATAAAATGTTATATTGTTTATTTAAAAATATTATTTTTTCTGGAGTATTTACAAATATATATTGACATCTAATAGTTCCCATAAAAAGCCTTGAGAACAACTGTCAACTGTATAAGCACATGCACAGGTACACAGGGATGCAAACCCTCATAACAATAAAGAAGGCTATCAGGTAAAGTTCATGGAAAGAGAACATTGAAACAAAGGTCAGGAGGTGGGCGACAGAGCCAGAGGGACGCATAGTGCAAAGAGGAAGTAAACAATCCTAGTTCATCGCTGTTCAGGGAAACAAAGATTTGTCCCCCAACTCCACAGCTCAATTTAGTAACAGGATATCTTACAGGCACCTCAATGTTCACCTCTCTGGCTGCCCAAACTAGCATGCATCTCCATGTTTCATGGGAATGCTGTAACATTCTGATCTATTCTATGTTTAAAGCATATAAAGTAGGAGGAGCTTTCTGCACACCCTTTCTATTACAAGGATTCTGACAATTTAGCATAAGCATGGGCTGTGGGAAAGGAAGAAAAAGAAGGGTAGATGTTTTTTCATGGGACATGATTTTTATTCAAGAAAGTTCTATAGGCATTTTGGAGACCTGAGGACTTAAATTATCCCTGAGCTTCCAACTCTGGCTTTTTCTTTAGATGCTGTTTTATTTTAACAACATTTTTTCCTTCTTAACTTTTTAATTATTTATTTATTTTATGTGCATAGTTATTTTGTCTCCATTCATGTCTGTATAACACATATGTGACTGGGGAGTCCTAGGACTGAAGTTACAGATGGTTGTGAGCAGCCAGATGGGGCCTGGGAATACAACCCAAGTCCTCTGGAAGAGCAGCCAGTGCTCTTAATCTCTGTGCCAACTTCCCATTTCTCCTTAGAACACTACATCTTACCTAGATTTAGAGCAGGAATAGTCAACAGACATTTTCCTCCAATATAAGCATTCTTTTCTCTTCCTAATCATCACAAAGCAGTATCTTAACAGGAAATGGCTGACCAAAGAAACTGCGGTTTAGCACAAATGTTGTTACTCTAGTGACCTAATCCCTTGATGCCTAAACAAATCCCCATAGATGTTTGGTTTTCCCCAAACCTTTATCTAGCAGAAGTTCCTCTGGTTTATGCCACTGTTTAAATGTTTGCGGAAATCATTGCACATTTCTTAAAATGCCATGGTTTTGTACATGACTTTCACAAGTGTTAGACTGGAGTTGGTTTGAAAACAGCACGTGCCACATTTTCCCCATAACCAACTATAATAAAGTAGCCTAAGTTAGAGGTGGGGATGCTTTCGTGTTTTAATTTGTTTACTGTTTTTAAAGTAGCCTTATCTGAAATACATCTTTATCTTTTATGGAGTTTATCTTTGCATGCTTCTACAAGCAGGAGCTGTTATGACTGTCAAAAATTAAGAATCTGAGCATCTAGAAGTTAGCATGATTTACTGAAGAGTATGTAGCTGGATTGGGATTACAGAGTTGTGAAGCCACAGTCAGAAAGATCCTTCCTGCAGGCTCCTTTTACAAGGTTGCACTACCTCCTTGATGAAAGAGCCAAATGCTGTTATAGAAATGCTTCTTCTACCTACATCTTTAATCCTCAAGTATGAAGAGTATTATTATTGGTCTTTGTGTTGTGGAGGTAAGCTATAATTTCTCAGATCTAACACCTGCTCCCTAGATATATGCTCCTCCAATGGATTGATTCTGGAATACATTCATCCAGTAATGCTTATGATCAGACCATGATGGTATGGAACAAAAGGCAGCAGGTGATATAGATACATGGGTGTAGGTAGGTTAAAATCCTAGCTGAAATGATATGCTCTGCAATTTTGGAGAAAGCCTTCCTATCTAATAGGATGTATTTTTGTGTGCTTACATGCCATGGTTGAAATGCAGATTGTATAATAGAGAGTTGAATAATTTTGAGTGCTTGAAAACAAAATCAACTGAATCAACACAATTAAACAAAATACCACAGTGCATTATTTCATGGCTATAATTTTTTCTCATCTTGTTAGTTCTGTGAGGATTCTGTATAATGTGTTTTTATCTTACTCATTCAATTGTCCTCTCCTCCCAGGTTTACCCTCACTTCACTACCCACCCAAATACACGCTTTGTTGTTGTTGTTTAGGTTTTTCTGTTTTTGCTTTTGTTTTATAGTATAGTTGGTACTACCTATGTATTCTTGGATATGTGGCTTCCACTACACCATGCCACCACATCCTTAACAAAAACTGACTTTCCCTCTCTCGGCACCTATCAATTGCCAAACATTGCCTTAAATAGGGTAGGGCTTCATGCCAACATCTTCCTCATCTGATTCTACATCCAGGCTGGAATTTTTATTCTCCTAAGTACATGATTCTTATAGAAATGTACATAGTACATGAAACTTATACAAAATGCTGAAAAAGCCATGTGTCAGAATCTATTAACTTATCAGTCAGCAAAACTTGACAAGTATTCTGGGATCCAAACCCCAGTCCTCAAAAGAGTATCAAGTACTCTTAACTGCTGAGCCATCTCTCTGGCCCCTCTAATTGCTTCCTGCCATTAAAATAATTTGACAATAAAGTTAATTGCTCTCTCCTTGTCTAGTTCTCTTATGCATAAAATATGAATTTAAGGTTCTATAACATTTAATGTGCATATACACTGTGTAATATATATATATATATATATATATTATATATTATATACATGATTCTTATAGAAATCTTATATATATATATATATATGAAAATATATTCTTATATATATATTGCATGAGTGCAGTCTTGATTTAGCCTCACTATATGCTCCTCAGTCAGTAATTTAGGATAGAGATTAAACATTTCAGAAGTTATTCATAATATTTGTCAAAATATTTTATTCATATGTGTGTAGATAGATGGATAGATAGATAATTGATAGATGGATAGATGATAGATAGGTAGATACAAACATGCATACATACATACAAGACAAATAGTATAACTCGTGTTTTGTATGTGTGGCATACACATATAATTGTTCAGGTACTCACACCCATGACAATATATATTATATATAGTACAAAGGTAGGGTTTTCAATTTCTTCCTCTGTTCTCTTTCCATTTATCTTTCATTCTATCCCTTTGAGATGGGATATCTCCCTGAACCAGAACCTCAATGATTCAGCCATGTTAACTAATCAATGAGTTCATGAGTCACCTATCTTTTCTCCAGTACAGCAGTTACAGGCACACTCAGTCTTACCTGGTATTTTACAGGTCTGTGCGGGATTTGAACTCAGACCTTATGCTTGCAGAGGAAGCATTCTTACCAGTGTTGCAATATCCCAGCCCTTTGGAAAATATATAAACCATTATAATGATTATATATCATACCTTCTAAATAAATAAAGATTGTTTGTTTGCTTATAACTATACTAAGCCTCTTCTACAGTGTAATCATGTACACCTGAGTTGGACCCAGACATATGCATACATATGTGATTTTTCTTGACATTTCTGTATATTTGTTTGTTTGTTGCAATAATAGTATTGAATTTGTGTCTTCATGCAGAATTAGGCAATCATTCTACACTCAGCTATTTCCCTAGTCTTCCATAGTTATAAGCAAGTTGGCCAAGGAAAGCTCCCAATTTGAAACTCGTCATTACACTATCTGCTCTCTCTCACCTGAAGCCTGGCCCAACATAATTCTGAACATCTGCAAGGATTAGCTCAATGATACACAGACTTTGAAAAGAACATTCTGGTCAGTCCTTCCCAGGGACTCATCTAAAGGGGGTCTCCACTAGGCAAATGTCAAAGCAGTTGCAGCTAGATCCCCTGGTACGCTTACTGACTCCAAACACAGATAAAGTGAGAAACAAAGAGTTGTCTGTGACTCTTAGCAATGTGCCTGGCTGTCATCTGCAGCCTCTGTCCCAGCTGCAGATGAGGAAGGGCAAAAGAGATGCTACCCTGTGCCACCTCTGCAGACAACTACTTGAGTTTCCCTTCTTGCTCCTACTTCTGCCTCAGCCTCTGTAGCTCTTTGATTGTCTAATATCCTGGCTGCATTCTCTGCACATCTGTAAGTGTGTGCCCCATCCTTCAATTCCAAGTTATGAGATGCCTATTTCAGAAAATAAGAATAACTTAAGAAGTAGTAAATCTGATTTGATGTGACAGACAAAAGCCATTGGAGAGGGTATTATAACTACTCGAGTTTGCAGGAACTTTTTTATTGCCAATAAAAAAAAAAAAAAAAAAACTTTCTCAATTTGAACAAAGTTGAAGCAAGAGGCATTTTTGCTAAGTGCCTCTCTTTCCAGAAACTTAAAATCACGTACAAGTAGTTCCAGAGCAGTACTAAATGCTACTATTTTTATGAAAGAGGACAAGGTAAAAATCAAAAATAAAAATGAAAAAAACAGAAATCTTTCTTTCTTGTTCTGAAGAAACCACACACACACACACACACACACACACACACACACACACACACACAGAAGTGGGGGGGCAGGGGTACATTTCCAGCTATAAATCTTTTCTTTCTTCATCATTCACTTAATATAGTGAGGTGTTCTGGTACTGCCTGTATTTTAATGCTGAATAATGGTTTCGCAAGATGTGGGTTTCCCCCACAAGCAGATCCTCACACACACCACATGATGCTATGTGAAACATGCCTCCCATCCCCCAAATTTAACTGGTCAGTAAAAGAGGTTCAAGAGATGGGGTTGCAGGGAGAGGGAGAGGAAGAAAAAAGACAGAGGAGGCTGCCATGATGTATGTGCCATGGACTGTGACCACATGGCCAGGAGAAGCAGCAAGTAACAATGAACTTTATAACTGGGGAATAAGCTAGCATAGCTCTAAACATGCCCAATCTAGGCTTACAGCTTGTAAATAAATAGACCTGAATTGTGTATCTTTTATATGGGCTTGCTAGTACTATAGATTCCTTCCACATAATAGGCAATTTATGCATCTGGATAACAAAACACTTTACTAGTGGCTAAAAAAAGGAAAGAATATTGGTTGGCTGACCATATAAGATGATATAAGAGTTAAATGTGGGATCCCTCTGGGGCAAGCCAAGCTGCCCTGAGCAGCCTCCCATTCCCAGGGGACCTCCATTCTCCCACTGCCTCTCCTCTAACTCCATCAGACTCTTGAATCATGGAGACAGGAGCATGTTGTCCTCTGAGAGATTCTACCCAGCATCGGACTCAGATATAGACACAAACAGTAGGTGAAGCTTGGGGATTCTTGTGGGAAAAGAGGAGGAAGGATTGTGGGTCCAGAAGAGAATAGGGGCTTGACAGAAATATCAGTGCCTGTCAAGTACAGAAGTGGATATTCACAGCCATCCATTGGGTGGAGCACAAGGTCCCCAATGAAGGAGCTAGAGAAAGTATTTCCACTTTTTTACATCCCTACCTTCAAGAAAGTTTGTATTAAAGACACTTGACAATGCTTAGAAGAAAAATAATCTTTTATGAATTCATAAAACTTAATGAAGATTGGAGGTTAATTTCATAATTCATATCTTTAACATTTTAGTTTGGCTTGCCTGTTTGATTTTAGTTCTACCAAGATAAACAATGACATTTGCTTTATGTCTTGTTATTTTAACCATCTCAGTAACTCTGTGCACATCCAACAGAGGAACTAAGGCTGAGGAATAGCAATACTCTAAAAATGAGCTAGCAGCTGCCCAACCATAACAACCCCAAGGCAAAGAAATTGGTCAGGAGTGCAAGTCTTTTGTTTACTGATTCTTTCTGACTTTCAAAAATATAACATGTTCATATAAATGCCACGTCGAAACAGTCATAATAAATAATTAGAGTGTTATCAAAGACCATTTTGTTCTTCCAGCTGCTGAACGGTTTTATTTACATAGCATTGTGAAGCGACTCAGAAACAGCTGCTATTTTATGTAAGCCATTCCATGATTTGATTTGAAATGATTTCCTCCACTATGTGCAACAGCACTTTAACAGCAGCGACAGACCCGTGACAAAACAGTTTTGGGACTTTTTTGCACTGCAGAAGGAAAATAAGTTGAAGCAGTGGCTGAATGTCAGGAATGATAATGCTTTCTTTCTATTTTGAGCCTTTTTGTCAGACAGGGTCACTCTAGCCCAAGAAAGCCTCAAATCCATGGCTACCCTCTTGCACAGTCTCTATACTCTGAGATAGACTAACTGCAGGACTTTCTTTTACCAAGGAAACACTAGGTTGAGCTTTGCATGCTTTCAGTCTGCTGATGTAAAGCATAGAAGATGTACAAAGGCCCTCACATGTGGAGGATGCTCCCAGAGATGCTGAATTACAAAAACCACTCAGTGTTTTGTCTCTGAGCTATATTCAGGTACAGTCTTCTTGTTTTGTTTTGTTTTGTTTTGTTTTGTTTTGTGTTTTTAAACCTTCCTTGATTAATTGGGCTATGTAAGATTTTCTATCAGACTATGACAGATCTGAGAAGTCTTTCTTGTTTTTCTCAGAGAAAGGCACACAAGGGAAGCATAATTTCATTAGAATTTGATCACTCCTATAGCCTTCAATGAGTTCCTGTCATTCAGGGTATGTACCTCAGGATCACTCTCTAATTAGATCATGGTTTATTTATTGATACACCAACTCAAACTCATCATGCAGTTAGCTATGCACTGA
This sequence comes from Mus pahari, assembly GCF_900095145.1. NCBI lineage: Eukaryota > Metazoa > Chordata > Mammalia > Rodentia > Muridae > Mus > Mus pahari. The sequence continues at coordinate 76,969,893 of NC_034598.1, read as the reverse complement.
AATTTTCATCTGGACTTCTAATCAATATTTTCTTTCAATCACCTTGCCCCAAGTTATTATTGATACCATTTGGGAAATTACAGCTTTTACCGTGTCAACAATTTCTGGCCAGTAATTCATCTTTTCATTTTGTTGAGACAGGGTCTCACTATGTGGCTCTGGTCATGGTCACTACGTAGAACAGGCTGCCCTCAAATTCAGAGTTCTACCTGTCTCTTCTTCCATGGTGCTGAGATGAAAGTCTGCACTTGGCTATCTCTTTAAATTTTTAAATATTATTTTGTCCTGGGAAATATAGTGCATAGAATGTATGATTTACTAATCTTACTCATGTCATAAAACAATATTTGATGCTTTATTTAATATAGCAATATATGCATCTATAGGAAGTAAAAGAATACTGTTTTGGTGGGACTGGTTGACATTTATTAAATTCTTGATTTTCAAATTTACTTTAATATTATTTTATATACATCTCTTTGTACTAGATAGTAAGATGGAAGCTTATGAAAGGAGAAATAATTAACTAAAGTGTGAAATATCCGTAAGGTAATATTATGTAACAATTTTAAACATGAGTGAAAAATCTTATATTTACCTAAAGTTAAAAGAAACTAGAGAGCAACTTGTTCATAATACCTGAAAAAAAAGTAAAACTAGTATATGTTTTGGTGCATATTGTCTAAAAGGAGTGAAGATAAGGCAGCCTAACAACTCAGTAATAATGAGCAAGCCAAGAGTTAGTCATTTCTTGAAATCTCAGGGTAGTTTTTACTTGTATTTCATACATGGCTATAAATATTAGACATTTCATCATGTGTTTCTCAAACATTTGTGTTGGATCTTTTGAGAAATTGCTGTTTAAATTTATACCCCATTATAATTAGGTTTTCATTTTCTTGCTTTCTTTTCAGTTCTTTATATATTCTATATATTTGTCTTCTATCAGAAGAACAATTGGTAAAGATTTTTCCCCATCCCATAGGTGCCCATTTTGCTTGGATGACCGTCGTTTGTTATACAGAAGTGTTTAGCATTATGTCCAGGCCACGGTCTGGCTCTAGTATTGGCATTGGCAACCACAACACTGTGTTCCGGCACATCCTGCTCTGTGTGACTCCGGCTCTCTGGTGGTCCTGCAGGATGCCAACTTTCCAGCCCACTCTGGGCCATCTCTCCAGCGGAAGTCCCAAGTTACCTCTTGTTTCCACACACTGCCCCACACACCCCATGATCAGTCATCTCAATCCCTAATTACCCAGGAGAAACATGACTCTTAAAGCTTAATTATCCAATCAGATTTATATAACAGTAAAATTACAATTTACAAGATGCCAATACAATGATTTCAGATCCAATTGATAATGATAAAAGCTTTATCCCAATACTTCTAACCTTGTGAAAATCTTAGCTACTTGTAGCTGTTTAAAACCATGCTGGATCAGGATCTTCTTTCTGCCTGTCTGCCTCCATGTTGGCTTCTCCCCTTCCTTCTGCTCTTCGACATCTCTATCTATCTCCACAACTCCTAGCTCTACCTCCCTCTTCCTATCCAATCACAGGCCTCCCACTGCCCTAATGTGATTGGACGGGAAAAATCCTGCAACAAATAGTAGTGTTACAGTTTTATATTTATAACCGTGAAACCAATGAGCTATCATGCTCAAATAAAATGCAAAGCATCCATTCTGCTTAGCTACTACTATGTTTGTGTAGGTATACAGTATGTACATGTGTTTGTGTGTGCATGAGTGTGTGTGATTGAGTACACGTTAATGCCAATTGACTCATGTGGAAATCAGAAGAGTGCAAGTTTATATCTTCCCCTTTTACTTTTTACAAGCAGGGTCTCCTGTTGTATTCTATAGTTCTGTTCTCTCATCTTCATGTTTATGTGGATAGGGCTTTATCCGCCTGGTCATAGTTTCCTTAATTATTATTGATATCAAACCATCATGAAAGAAAGAATCATATGGACACATGAACCCTTCAAACTACCTTGTTAATATTAAACTAAAGGTTTGTTATTCATTGAGTTTCATATCCTCAATTATTTATTTTCTTCACGTGTAAGTATGCACATCCCATATCTGCATGAATCCACATGCTCAAATGGAAAACATAGAGATATATTTCTAAAAAAAAGCAAGATGATATTTAATTAATTTATTTGTTGGTACTTATACTCCTGGCTAACAGATGCCATGATGAATAAAACATGCCACAAATGGAAAGGTATATGACTGTGGTAGACCCTGTCAATAGTGTCTACCAAGGGCACAAGTTAGTGAGTAATAATTATGTGTTAATACAACACACCACTCTACATGCACAGCAAAAAGAACCTTAGAAGTATGTTGAGTTGGGTCTGCATGAGTTGGAATGTTATGATTTGACATTCTGTAGCCTTTGACCATTGGTGATTTCATGCCACACTTCATTCTGTTTTCCCCTTGACTTTTTATATTGCTAGAGGACTTAAGCTGCCACATCAAGAATTTTCCATTTCATTATATTTCATTGCTTATGTCAAAAATTTGTTTTATTTTAGCTACTTATTTGATTCCTCTCCCATTAGGATTCATGTTTATAAACATTCATTCTTTTAGAATACAATTGTCTACTTGGTTAAGGAGCGTAGTAAAAAAAATTCTGAGTTTGAATAGGATTTTTAACAAATATCATTTGTTACCACAGAGATGCTATTTAATTGGTCATTTTTTACAGGTTAGAAATATAGATTTTACCATTTCAACAAAATAATTGTATTCTCTCTCAATTCTTTCTAAAAATCTAAGACTTTTGATTATATAATAAGATTCATATACTATTTCCCATTATCTAAGCAGTGTATCAAAGTTGAAGTGAGAGCCAGTAGGGTAGATTTGCAAATAAAGAAACATGTCACCAAGTCTGAAAACTTTAATGTTCCCCTGGGACCCACATGGTAGAAGAGAAATCCAAGAGTCCCTAGTGATTCAGAAATACCCCCTCCCCATATGAGACATGGCCCCATATAAATAACTTTTTAAAAATGTAATAAAATTAAAATACTCTTAAAATGGAATTTTAAAAATTCATATATAATGTTACCATTAGGTAGCATTTTGAAGAACTTAAAAAACTTTAAAAGTGTACAAAAGATTATACGAATGAAGATAAAATGTCACTTACAATGACAATACAGTCTATAAGATGACCATGATGCAAGCACATATCTGAATATGCATTAGTATTCATTAGTATTCATTAATTAAGATATTTCCTTCAGGATTTCACACTACTTATTACATGTCTAAAAAAGAGACATAAATACCCAGGAAAAATATGGAAAGTTACTTAATACTGCTAATGACAAAGAAAATCCAATCAAAATCACATTAAAGTGTTATTTTATTTCTCCTAAGCTGGTCATTATAAAACAAGAAATAGCAAAGGAAGAAAAAAGAAAAAAAGAAAAAGAAAAAGAAAAGAACATAGGAAATAACAAATGTGGGTTGGAGTCTAGAGAATGGGATCCACGGTACACTGCTGATAGGTTACATAAATGCATTCAACTGGTCAAAATGATTTGAAGGAAGGTCATGAAAAAAAAAAAACACAACTACAAAAGAATCCAGCAATTATACTATCTAGAGACTCATCTAAAGGCAAAACTCCCAGATCCGTTGCAGCATTATTCATAGTAGCTAGAAAGTAATTTTTTTTAAATATTCATAAAAAATGAGTACAGAAAAATATCATGTATGTACGCTTAGAGCACTGTTCACATGAGCACTAAGTTAAGTGATTGGATGTCTGGAAGATAATAGGAGCTCCTGCAAACAAAGAAGGATGGTGGGTGCCAAGGTCTGGAGGATGTACAAATAAGGAGGCAGAAAGTCTTGTGATCATAGAAAGAGAGAGAGCTATAAGAATGTGTTCTGGACCTTTCCCGCCAGAGGAGAGCTGGTAAGAGAGCCATCTTTGCTCCGGTGCATGGCCGGGGAGAGGGTGGCCTGCAGAAGCTAAACAGCTTCAGGAAAGATCCCGTTTCTGGATCTAGTCATCCAGTACCTTTCCTGCCCGAGGAGGGGTGTCCGCCTGGGAGGGGGTCTCAAGGCCTGAGCCAGTAGGAGAGCCATCTTTGCTCTGGTGCACTGCCAGGGAGAGGGCGGCCTGAAGAAACAACACAGCTGCTGGGACAGACTCCGTATCTTGCTCCAGTCATCTGGCACCTTTCCTGAACTAGGAGGGGTGTCCGGCCAGGAGGGGTCTCAAGGCCTGAGCTGGCAGGAGAGCCATCTTTGCTCTGGCTCNCCTAGGCTCCAGTCTGCACTGGCAAGAGTGTGGACCACAGAAGCTACACAGCTTTGGGACAGACAGAAGCAACCTAAATTCTGGGACAGACCCTGTTTCGGGCTCCAGAAATGTAGGCACCTTCGTCACCAGAGGAAAGATGGCCACCTGTGAGGGCTCTGTCTGCCAGAGCAGGTGAGAGAGTCATATTGTGTCCAGGGTCCCTCAGAGGCTAGTCTGTGCAGGTGAGTGAATAAACTGCAGAGGCAACACATCTTCTGGGACAGGCCCAGTTTGGGGCCTGCATCTTCAGCCAGGAGGCAGATCTGAACACCTTCCCTGCTAGAGGAGAGCTTCCCTGCAGAGAGTAATCTGACCACTGAGACTCAGAAGAGAGCTGGACTCCCAGGACTGCT
>NC_034598.1:76944198-76965188 GCF_900095145.1 Mus pahari | reverse complement strand
ACCAGACACACACCAGTATAGTATAGAATAGAGTTTATTTAGGGCATTTGTAGGGAAGTTAAGAAGATAGCAGAGACAGAGAAAGGCAGAGAGAAGGAGAGAGTGGATAAGAGAAGGCTGGCCATGACCACATGTAGAGAGGGGGGAAGGGAATGGGGAGAGAGGAGTAACAAGGGGGCAAGAGGCAAGAGAGAGGCAGGAGCAGGAAAGAGAGAGAGAGAGAGAGAGAGAGAGAGAGAGAGAGAGAGAGAAGGGGCCAAGCAGCCCCTTTTATAGAGGGCCAAGCCTACCTGGCTGTGGGGAGGAACATAACTGGCTGCTGCCAGGAACCGTGGGGGTGGAGTTTAGACAGATTACCAACAGAAAGAGTTGGTTTATTTTGAAGAGTCAGCCAGAATATTGTGGCTGGAACAAGCAGAGTGAAGAGACTGGTAGATATGTTGGGAAGTGCAATCGTTTAGATCCTGGATGCCTTTCAGGAACTCATTTGCTAAAGGTTAGGTTTCCAGGATGTTGCGTTTCAGAAGTGGTAGAGTCCTTAGGATTGAGTCTGGTAGGAATCTTAGGCCAAAAGTACATGCAGTTTTTGGTAGTTTGAATATGATTGTATATATGATTGAATATTTGGAGGTGTGGCCTTATTGGAGTAGGTGTGGCCTTGATGGAGGAAGTGAGTCACTATGAGCATAGGCTTTAAGACCATTGTCCTAGCTGCCCAGAAGTCAGTCTTCTCCTGTCTATAAGTCATCCAGCAGCCTGCCTGGATGCTACCAGGTTCCCACCTTGATGATAAGGACTGAACCTCTGTACCTGTAAGCCAACTCAAATATTGTTCCTTGTAAGAGTTCCTTGGTTATGGTATCTCTTCACAGCAATGGAAACCCTAAGACACAGTTGATGGTGATTTTCAGATATAGGCTGCTTCTTCCTTGATGGCTTCAAGGATATAGTGAATCAGCCTTCTAAGCCACATATTCATGCCACAACATACTGCTTTGCCCAAAACCTCAAACTGTGATGGCTGTAAGTCATAGACTGGAACAGCTGAAACTGTAAGTGAAGAGAAACCTCTCATTTCTGTGAGTTAATCATGTCAGGTGTTACTTCGAATAATGAATGTCAAAGAAGAAGTTTAGTTAGAACAATACATCTATATCTGTGACATGTAATGCCTTGGAGACTGAGGAAGGATTTTTAACTTTTTTTTTTTTTTTTTTTTTGGTAGTTTGCCTGCTTATTTTTTTTATCACAGTCTCACTACTTAACTGAGAATGATGTCCTTGGAATTCTGACCCCTGTCTCTGCCTCATCATTCGAGGCACTACAGGACTTTGTTTTTGCTGGACACTCTACTAACATACTGAGAAAAATAACATGCTGTGAACTGATTTTTGAAAGACTCCCTCTGTCGATTATAAGAATACCCTAAGGCCAAAGACAGTAATAGGGGCACAGATTATGTGGAAATTAATTATTGTTAGCAGACTATAGTGGAATTGTGAATAAAGTTCCTAAGCATAAAAATAATCACATTCTGTTCTTGATATATGTTGAAGAAATGTATGCCAGACTTTGTTGAAGGCCTACATATGGATAGAGAAATGGATGAGTAATGATGAATTTCTATTTGGCCTGAATATCTAAATGAATAAAGGTGTGTCATTTTCTAAAATGAGTAAACCATGGGGAAGAATAGATATCTGGAAACTCTTGAAGTCTAATTTTGGGTATCCTGGATATAAAGTAACGTTAGTCAGTCAAGATGAATATGTGCTAAATAATCCAAATGTCAAAGGTAATCCAAGATCAATCACAAGGTACTGAGAAAAGCAGGGTCAAGAAAGACTTTCTGGAAAAGATGACCATCAGCAAAAACTAGGTATTAGCCATACATTTAATTTAAAGAAACATTGATGAAGAAGAATCAGTATGAGCAAAGACGTAAGAACAAGAAATAAGTTGCATTAAAAGAAACCCTCAGATTAATATTACTGGAGTTTAACTTTGTAGTTGAAGAGTGAAAGCTTGAGGAGAGAGTGAGGCAAGTGTATAATTTCTTTAGCTTAGTCTCCTAATTCTATTTGTGTGTATATATGTATTTATGTATGTTACCTTGTGTGTGTGTGTGTGTGTGTGTGTGTGTGTGTGTGTGTGTATATATATATATATATATATATATATATTAGTATGTATGCATATTTCTTTTCAAGATTAACAGCAATGAGAAAAGAATCTATCAGAATAGTCCAACTAATGGCTGGTGAGTGTACATGTATGCTAGGAAAGAAAACAACCATAAGGAAAATATGGAATCAAAGCATCATCAGGATGAAAATTTCAGTGACAATATGGTGCGTGCACACAGATACACATAGCAGAGCACACACTGCTATGGTAGCAATTGTTCTCAATCTCTGGCATGGCTAATAAGGTGGATAGTGAGGTATCAAGCAAATTGAAGATAGCAAGTACAAACTATGCTAGCACCAGCAACAGGGATCCTACCAGTTACTGACTCAGGGGTACTAGTCGTAAAGGGTAAGGAAAAAGAATATTTGATTATTTGTTTTGTGAAGAAAAATAAAAATAATTACAGCAATTAGTTAATTAAAATGATCATTTAATAATGATACCAACATTACTAGGTACTTAACTGTGTGACAATTACTTGATGCTTGTCTTTTATGCAGTCTTTTTTTATGGGTTATTTTATTTATTTACATTTCAAATGTTATCCCCTTCCCAGTTTCCCCACTGCAAACCCCCATCCCCTCTACCTCCCCCTGCTTCTATGAGGGTACTCCCCCACCCACCCACTCCTGCCTCAGTGTCCTAGCATTCCCCTACACAGGGTATCAAGCCTTCACAGGACCAAGGTCCTTCCCTTCTATTGATGTCAGATAAGGCAATCTTCTGCTACATATGCAGCTGGAGCCATGGGTACCTTCATATGTACTCTTTTGTTGGTGGTTTAGTCCCTGGGGGCTCTGGGGTGGTCTTTATTACTCAAAAAAGTAACTTATCATGAGTTACAGGGCTACAAACAAAAATATTTGTTGTAAGAATGAATACATACAATTTTATCAATCTTTAATAGTAAAATTTCAAATGGAAATATTTTCTTTAATACAGATTCAGTCGAAAATTCAAGGGTTCAGTCAAAATGACTCAGAAAAATGTCAAGACAAGCAACATAAATTTTTCATACAATTTTATATGTTATTTCACAATACACAACAAAGCAAAGAAAAGTCTGCATAAATAAAAATGTTTTATGTTGTGGCTAGAACCCTAACAAAAAATATTTCAAATATGCACATAAAAATGAAGGACCCATTATAGATATAAAAACAGAATCCGCAATGGGAAGAGACAGTGACCAAAAGACTACAAGGTCAAAGGGTTAGTACAGAAGGAACTTCAAGCAGAAGGAAGTGGCAGAGATGTTAAAGGCAGGGTTGGTTGACATGAGCACCATCTAGCAATTAGGAGGTTGATAGAGGGGTGGATATCATAATACAACAAAAGGAGAGACTAGAAAACAGAGCATGAATAAGTGAGAACTTGGGAAATTTTTAGAGCTGACAAACTGCACAATGGGGTGGGGGGGCTGGATGAGAAGGGGAGAAAGAAAATTTAAGATAGGTGTATTATGATTCAGACCCACATGATTTAAAAAAAATAAAGCAAGACTCATTTGTTTGAGTTAAGATCTAAACATTGTTAAAGGGAAAGAGCAAAACGGCAGAGCTTGGAGATTCAGGATAAGCAATATAAACTATGAAGTAAGATTTTGGAATTTCTTCAAGGGAATGTTATCAAAGTATATTTTACGATTAGCTTAGGAAAGAATGCATCACTCTATGAGCTCAGACAACAAAATATAAGCATTAGTATGATGGAAAGTTAATTCATGTGAAGGAAGACCTACAATTTAAAGGGGTCAGAGACCTCCAGATGTTAGCAGAGGCAAAGCATCTATTGCAAGGATGTTGTGTATAGAGTAGGAGGCTTGCAGGGCGGTTGCGATGCCAGCATTAGGAGATAGGAAAGATAAGTGCAAGTATTAGAGCTTCACCTCATTACTGTGATCCCATGGTGTTGCGTGTGGGGGGGGAAAAAAGTGGAAATGGCAAGTGTCCTACCTACTTCATTTATTATTTACAACTTTTCCCAACCGATAATCTCCAGGAAAGAGGCAACCAAAACTGAAGAACTGTCTAGATAAAATTGTCCTATGAGCATATTTGTGGGTCACTATCTTGATTGTTACTTCATGTGAGAGGTCCAAGTCCACTCTGTTTAGTATTGCCCCAGGTAGGTGGGCCTGGACTGCATAAGGAAGCCAGAGAGAGCCTGAGAGAGCAAGGTAGCAAGCACCATTTTCATGCCAAGTTCTTCTGTCCAGGTGCCGCCTTGATTTATCCCAATTGTATCCTAGAAGTGTTAAATGAAATGATTTCCCTCCCTTAAGTTGCTACTATTCAGGTGTGTTTTAACAGGATAAAATAAAAAAAATAATAATAATAAATAGCTGTACTTCAAAGAGAAAGTAATGTAAATCACAGCTGGAGAGATGTCTTGGTGACTGAAGGCTTTTAGGACCCCATTTCAGAGGACCCCAATTTCAGTTCCTAGAAACCATGTGTGTGGCTCACAACTGCCTGCAATGCCAGCTCCCGGAGACCTTCTTACTTACACGGGCACCTCCCCCTCAAAATACACACACACACACACACACACACACACACACACACACACACGTGCACGTGCGCAATACACACTAGAGAGAGACAGAGAGACACAGAGAGAGAGACAGAGAGAGAGAGAGAGAGAGAGAGAGAGAGAGAGAGAGAGAGAGAGAGACAGAAAGAAATAATAACCAATCTTTAAAAGACACCTGGAGAGTACTACTCATGTTTTCCCTTTATGTTTCCAATTTCTGCCCTACCTTTTAATCTGTATGATTCACAATTTGGCAATCACTAGGTAAATAACATGCCAGGAAAATCATGTTTGGATCAATGTCATTTTCACAACTTTCAATATATAAATTACAAGTTCTGTCCCAACTTAAATATCTTCAGCAGTGACATTTTAGTTAAGTGAGCTGACATGTATCAGTGATTAATAAAATAAAATGTCATGCTTTCTCTGACACATTCCCATAGTCTAACAGATATTTTATTCACCATAACTAATATTTTAGATGTATCTGTAGTATCAATACATTCATAAACACAACTATAGTGTAAACTAATTTCAAGAAATTCAAAGCATAGACATCAGTTAAATAAGGTTCAAAACAACAATGAGGTTAGCAAAGTGGTAAACTAACTTTCCAACTTTCATTGTGTCATGGGTAAGATCCAGCTTTCATTGTGTCATGGGTAAGATCCAACTTTCATTGCATCATGGGTAAGATCCAACTTTCATTGCGTCATGGGTAAGATCCAACTTTCATTGTGTCATGGGTAAGATCCAACTTTCATTGNGTCATGGGTAAGATCCAACTTTCATTGNGTCATGGGTAAGATCCAACNTTCATTGTGTCATGGGTAAGATCCAGCTTTCATTGTGTCATGGGTAAGATCCAACTTTCATTGTGTCATGGGTAAGATCAAAATGAACTTCGAGTCTGCAGATTATAAAGCATGGTTAGTTATCCACTAGTCACTTTACTCGGCCTACTATTGACTGAACTGCTAACTCTAGCACTTCTGTTAAAACCGTGTTTGCTTGACATGGATTATGAAAGACATCTGACCTTTTCCTGCCAATAAGAACTTATGAAATTGCCAAGTTTGCCCTCTAACCGTGTTGTTACTCCAAATTTCAACTTCCAGAGGCCTAGACCTATTTTCAAAAATCTATTTCAGAAAACATTACACAGTTTTTTTTTTAAAACTCTTAGGGAAAATAATATCATAAATGTTTAATGAATATTGAGCTATCTCTAGTTGCAAGAATCTAGGGCATTGCCAGGCCCTAATTGTGTTAATAACTTATACTCAATAAAACCACAATGTTTTTATATAGCACTTTCATAGGCATCATTACACTTTATATCCATGACAACTGCAAAGTAGGCTGGCACTTAATTCCTTTTCTGCACAGGAAAAATGGACTCAAAAATGTGAAATATAGAATTAAAGATTCAAATGTAGGACACCTGGAGCAGGGACATATCTCAATACCATTGGTAGCACGTTGACCACTTCAGAAAGCAGAAAGAAAAGACATAAGGTGACAAGATAAATGGACACCTGGCATCTGACTCTACTGAGAGAGTCAGGCATTGAGGAATAAAAGGACGATCAAGTGAAAACATAAACTTCTAGACTCTATGCTCTGATCGATAATGTAGATAGATTTTAATTCAACACTTTCTGAGTGTTACGTTTTGAGTGTGAATAGTGTGCTTCTATGGTCCATATGGAAATTCCGGGTCCCCAGGATGAGAAATATTGTGCATTTTCAAGAGGTCTAGCCTAGAAGAAAGCACTTTGCTCATTTGGAACATGTTTTGTGAGTGGATGATTGAAGGATCTTAATACTTCATTTCTTTTCTATTTGTTTTGTTTTTCAAGATGCGGCCAATGTGCTGCCATAGGCATTGTGATAGGTCCCTATTCCAAGTGTTCTGAATTTGAAACTTTAATACTGTGAGTTTAATAAACCTCTTTTTCTTTACATGTTGACTTATTCTATTATCTTTATGGTACTGTAAAGCTGATTTCTATGCATGACCTGGTATTGCAGTTCCAATGTAGACTGAATTCGAGAATAAAATAGAAAGGAAGACAGGTAAGATATTTATTTTTACATGATCTGAACTAAAAGCCATAAAAGAATTGCAAGAGCAAATACCCCTGTATTTGATCCAAGTATGAAGAAGGAAAGGAAATTTCCTGACCTGAAAGGAGGTTCTGGAGTGAACCAAGCTTTAGTTTAAAAGAGAAAAACATCTAAATAAAAGTAGGATGGAAAGTTGACAGAAACACTTGACCTAGACAAATAATCAGCATATAAAAAGGACTTGCAAAAGATAACTACATAGCTTGTCTAAACTTCGGGGAGTCCATCTTATCTAGAAAAAAAAAAAAAAGGCTGATAGAAGAATTAGGGGTCATTCGTACAAGGATTCTCAAGTATGAGCCAAGATTCAGATCTTTCAGAGTGATATCATTCTCTCTCTCTCTCTCTCTCTCTCTCTCTCTCTCTCTCTCTCTCTCTCTCTCTCTCTCTCTCTCTCCATCTACACACACACACACACACACACACACACACACATCAGATATATAGCCCGATGAGGGTACAAGAATCAATTAAAGAAGCTCCATCTATTTATATTTTATTATTATGTTAATAATAAAGAAAAAAATCCGCTTATACCGTAATAGTCACATAGAAAGGATTACTGAGATGCTAGCATGCCCAAGATGCCAGGAGACAGTGGTAACATCAATCTATAAATATCAAGTTTCTCATCACCAAAACAATGGATTGTGACCTAATACGGGTTTTCTTCACTTGATTTAGTCATTCCACAATGCATACTATGGCACTGGTAGTATATACACTGACTTTTTTTTAAATTTCTCTGCTAATCTAATTTAAAACACTTGCATACCTAGTAGTGAGCTCATAGAAAGTTTCTATGGACCAGTCACACTTGGCTTCTGGAGATGAGATTTCATTGAATCTTGAATCAGCAATTGGTTGTAATGTTGGAGAATGAATACGGCAGGGTCTGACATGGATTCTCAGAGACAATCTAACAGGATAGTCTGAAAGTCCAGGTGCAACATTATAGACTGACCCAAAGAATCATTTTGACTGTGATAGAGATGATAGTATATCCAAGAGATTGTTTCCTTTTTAGAAAATAACCCCTGACAGGCTTTGTTGATACATAAATATGTATGTAAATCGATGTCAGCATCATTGACGAGAGCTTTGCTCTGAAGATGGGGCTTCTGGAAAGGACTTAGGTTGGGCAGGCAAAGTACAGCTAAGGATGTTATTCTGACAGTTCTTCTTAGGTGCAAACACGCCTATGCATGCTGCTCCAATGAGATTATGCTCATTTATCCTTCCCAACAACTGGATGAACTAAAATGACTGCTCTCACTTGATAAGCCAGGAAACTGAGTCATAAAAAGATGAGTAACTTGATAAAGGACTTAGAACTCATAAGATGGAGCTGAAATTTACAATTGGGCAGGCAAGCCCAGGCCCTTCCTCCTCTCCCTCCTCCTCCTCTCCCTCCTCCTCCTCCTCTCCTTCCTCCTCCTCCTTCTCTCCCTCCTCCTCCTCTCCCTTCTCCTCCTCCTCCTCTCCCTCCTCCTCTCCCTCCTCCTTCCCCTCCCCTCTACCATTCCCCTCATCCTCATCTTCATCCTCATCCTCCTCTTCCTTTTGTTTACTGTGGTTTGGGTTTGGTTTGGAATTTGTATTGTTTTGGTTTGTTTGTTTTGTTGGCACAAAAATTTTATTGATTATTTTCAGAGCAGGCTCTTCTTTTAACTGCTTCATATACCACTTCTGTACAATGAACCCATTTCAGAGTAATGGATTACCATTGTTAATGCCAAAGACAGGGGATCCTACATTGGAGTCTGATGAGAAAAGGGAGCTTTCCAGGCTTGCTCTCTCAGGCCTTCCGAGGCTCTCAGAATAAACAGCTACATACATTGTTATATCAGATGATCCTTCTAACTTATCAAATTTATTGTTGACACTCAGTGTACATCAAGAAATTCAGTGCAAGTCACTTGTGTTTTCCTAGTGCCTTTGACATGTTTTAAGAGTTCTACATCCCAATGGACTGAAATCTTCAATTAAAGCCTCATATTACAGCTGCAGTTTTAAATTCCATTTGCAGAGCATCTGACAACACCCTATGTTTCTTAAATGTCTTCTTAAATCTTAAATCACTCAGCTCAATGTTCATAATTAATTAGGGGAACCAATGCCCTCCATCAACAAGCAAAACATTTCTTTATTATTCGATACACACTCTCTAAAGGCCTAAAATAAAACCAGAAGTACCTAGGACAAAACTACTTGATATTTTAACAAAGATCCAAAATATAAAGCTTTCAGGTGCTTAATTATTCTCCTCCAGTACCATTCACCTCCTCCTTGAATATTCCTAAACTTTGTGATTTATTTTTAAAACTTTCAGCATAAATACACATTTAAACTCCTGGAAGTAGCAATGACCTGCTTTATTATTACCCAAAATAAATGTTTTCATTCCAGGAGAAGCTGTTTGAGATGAGGAAATAATATGGGACCACATATGACTATAGAGAAACACACAGGTAATTTTAGGAATAACAATAGTTAAAAAAAAAAAGCATCTCCTGTTTGAAATTTTTTCCAATACAGATGGATATTATATTTTCAGTAGGAAATTCTTATAACATTTTAATCATTGAGTTAAAATTTAAAAGTTTTTTATTAAAATTCACTTTTAGTAGATAATAATCTCTCTTTTAGTTCATAAATTACTAGGTGTTGGATGATTTTATTTAACTTAAGGAACATCATTTTACTCTCCATCTTTATAAAAATGAAGGATTGAAGTTCAAGTAAAGCTAAACACCTAGAGCACAGGTGGAGAGAAACAGAGCTAAGAATGATTTTTAAAGTTCCCATCTGTCTCAAAAAATGCTGTCTGCAATAAATGTATCAAGAAATGAAAGCTAAAAGTATGTCCATATCTACTCAGCTCTTCACTGGATGTTGTGTACACTTTAGTAGTGTTGTACCTGGATAGTTTCAAAAGTAAGATATATTTTATAATGGATTTCAAAAGATATCAAGCCCACGGTGTTAGAAATTCCAAGTCATTGCCTGTCCATGAATTTGGCCATGTGTCACCTGCCTAGCAATTTGGTAAAATTATTTGCATTGTGGAATCACAAAACTTTGTGATTTAATGTAAAATTGTAATTTCATTATCAATTAAAATGTTTTCTGAAAGACTAGATCAAGATGTGTTTTGAGGTATGGAGTTCCTGGGTTTACTGAGAATGTCTGACACACTGCAGGCAAAGCAAATTAGATGCAATAGAAATCTCCAGAACTCTGAATAGATTATAGAAGTTCACATCTAAGAAATGACTGACTCACATGTCACGAAAAGCTATTCCATATGCATCGAATATCTACCTGCCAGAAGCTAACTTCAAAGGGAATGATTGGCTCCCAGGGTGTCTAATCCAATTAAAGAAAATAAAAATGTGCATTTATGGAGTAAGACAAAGAAATGAATCATAGGTTGTCTTTAATACAACTTGAAATATCTATTCCCGGGAGGTTGGCAGAGAAGGATGTAAGCACATAATTAAGATGTCAAATATATGTCCCTGGACTTTCTGTATGGGAAACTGAACAGACAGAATAGGTAAACAAGGACCATGAAAGCCAAGAAGTTCTTTTTAAAACACACGTTGAATGACCTCCAAAGGTTTGTTTCATTTCTCTGTGAGATAATTAGCCTTTAAGAAGAAAGAGCCAATGAAAACTTGATTTCTGAGCACTTTATATGAAGAACAGATTATTTTTGGATAGACTTCAGGAACTCAGTATCCTTCAGAAAGGTTCATAATGTAATAACCTTCCCTGAATCAGAAAATCCCAGAGCTGAGTTCCTCTTATTTTATCTTACTTCTCTGATCTAGGGGGAATCCATCTTTGGCTAAATCGCTCATACTTCAAGAAGAATCCATACTGTAAAATGTGATGCTGCTACTATATAACAGAGGGTCACAACATACAGTGTTTCAAGGACCCCGAATGTTAGACAAGTATGTAACATTAATGAAAGTAGGACGAATGGTTAGTAGCTAGACCCGCTGGTCACTGTAAAAGATAGCATTTCCCCACTTCTTAACATGCAATAGTTGGTAGGTCCAAGATGTGGTCCAAGTAAGAACACATGTTTTGTTTGATTGATTTTTCACAAAGGTCCTGAACGATTCATTGAGCGTTTGGCTCAATGGAGAAATAAATAAATAAATAAATAAATAAATAAATAAATAAATAAATAAATAAATAAATAAATAAATAAATAAATAAGGAAAAGTAACAGGATCTATACTGATAAAAAAAAACAACCTACCAGACATGTGTAGCTCTACTTCTCCATTCAGTGTGATGTAATTACAGTGCAGAGGTAAAGATGACAGTGGGAAAGATGAAGACCTAACTTCTCAATGACACTGAGTTGGACAGCAAGTAAACTGAGCACCGAGAGCATATTTGGCTTGTCTCAAACTTTAACTCAGGGTTTGCAGGGTTTTGTTGGTTGTTTTTGATACCGGGTCTCATGTAGCATAGGTTAGCCTCAGAATGCATTATAGCTAAAGATGTCCGTGAATGTCTGGTCCTCCTGCCTTTTTTCCCCTAATAGTGAGATTGTAGACATAGACCACTGTAGGAGGAACAGCTTAGAGAATGCATAGAAGAGAAGTGATTTGTTAAACTACCAGGTCTTTTTTTCTTCAAAAGAAGAAAGTGACTAATTCCTGGTCACCCGGAAGGCTGGACTAGATATTGTCTAACAACCTGGTGATATTTTTGTTATGTTATAGAATCAGATTTCCTGAATACCTCAAATTCTGAGCATTCTTTAGACCCTTTTCCTGAACTTAGTCCCTCAGTGACTGGAGCGCCTCCTTCTGAAAGAGGGCCTAAGTACTTTATGTCCCCCATCAGTAGAATCTGTCCTAGTGTCTATTACTAGACTCTGAGGCTGATCGCTGTTTCTTGTTTTTATTGTAAGGTCATAAGTGCTTTGCTACTTTGCATGTTAGTTTCAATGTAGCTATGCCTATAGGTTTGTTGGGATAATTGTCACGTGAAAATATCTTTCCAAATTTTACTGTGTTCGAATGTGTAAGAAAAATAAAGCATGTGGTCAGAGTCGGGAAGTTTTTGACCCAACACCTGCTAAGGTAGTGTTGACCTGGGTTTAATGATTTCTGTGCTAACTGCAAGGCTTGCAGGAAACCTGACATACCATGACATCCACTACATACTATTCGTGTTAAGCAATCACTTGATCAACTGAGATAAAGGTTCAGTCCAAAGGATTGGCGTTTCTTTTGTTTGTTTGTTTGTTTGTTTTTCAAGACAGGGTTTCTCTGTATAGTTCTGGCTGTCCTGGAACTCACCTTGTAAACCAGGCTGGCCTCAAACTCAGAAATCCGCCTGCCTCTGCCTCCCAAGTGCTGGGATTAAAGGCGTGCGCCACCACGCCCGGCTCAGGATTGGCGTTTCTTAGTGTTGGACATATGAGCATGGTAGCATCCTTAAGAGAAGATGGGTGCAGAGGAACTGCAGGCATAGTCTCACAAGAGCCTATAGAAGCACAGGCTTAGATCTTTGAACAGCCGTCTTGTTTATTCTATAGTCATGCAAAGTTATGAGTGAATAATGTTGAGATGGGAAACAGATAACAAAGTAAACAAAGCCATCTTTCATATGAAATTTCTACAAAGTTAAAAATTATAGAAGTCTTCTGCAATATAAGTAAAATTTTACAAGGCAGTATACTAATTGAAAAAGTTAAAGCATCAATCAACTGTGTTGACTGAAAAGCTTTATTCCAATTCACTACACATTTATGAAAATGTATCACTCTACTGAGTAGTTTGCCAATTGACTTAAGTAGCCAAGGCAGGTGCCTTTGTGGAAGGCAGACCCTGAAACTTATTTAATCCTATCTTTTTTTCCATAGTTCCCTTGGAGAAAACCAGAGTTGATTCTGTTCTTTTGTGAGTAATTTGTTAAGAGTTCTCTGGATTTTAGGGATCCCTTGATACATGTTGAAAATAGGCAGTAAATATCAATTCCATGTGGCTTCGATTCCTCCAAGTACCTCTCATTTCATTCAGCATGATTTATAGTTTAATATCATTTATAATAATGAAAACGAGCATCCGGATGGCTTACAGATGTCAGTAGCACTTAAAAACTGAATAGAAATATGAATTACAAACACTACAAAGAGGATGCCAGAAAGATAGTCTATTTTGTTCTCTCTCACAAAAATGAAAAAAATATTACAAAAGTAAGACCTGCTCATTATATAGAAAGGTATTCAAATAGGCAGTTATTCAAGTTGTGAATGATAGATAGATAGATAGATAGATAGATAGATAGATAGATAGATAGATAGATAGATGATAGTTAAATAGATGATACAAATAATAGATTACAGGTAGGTAGATAGGCACATACATACATACGTACATATTAGATTATAATGATAGGTAGATAAATGTAGAGAGTGATATGAAAATAGATAGGTAAATAGATAATAGATGATAACCAAAAAGATGATACAAATAATAGATTATAGATAGAGATGGATATAGAAATAGATGAGACGTGGATAGATAGATGATAGATGATAGTTACATATTTGTGTGTGTGCGTTAGATTATAATGATAGGTAGAGCATGATATGAAAATATGCTCACAATAATAATTACTAGGATAACACAAATCAGAATACAATGCAGCATTACCTCACACCTTCAGTAGCTTTTCTTTTAGAGAAATCTTGGTTAGTGTATCGAGAAACCAGAACAGGCACACCAATAGAAATGATATAAAAACAGTGCAGTCACTGTAGGAAAAGGGACCAGGTACCACACTAAATTAACACACTGTAAGGAGCATCATCCACACTTTTGTTATACACTCCAATATGTGAAATCAAGGCCTCAAAGAGATATTTGTATTCCCATTTTGGTAAAAAAATTATTTAGAATATACATTATAAGGAATCAACCTGATAGTCTATAATTTAACTGTATATTACTATTGAATTTCCTTTTCTATATGATTAGCTATTTCTATTTCTTATATTTTCCATTACATTAAGATCAAAAAACTACAGTGCTTATTTTTTTAAAAAATTATGTGATTCTTTCATTAAAATGAAAAACATTTTTAAAAGGGAAAATACAGGTCTCATTTTTCTATTAATATTAATGTGAAATTTTACAAGACTTTTTCTATATTTTGCAGTTAAATATGATCCATTAATCATATTTTTCTGTTACAGCTTTAACTGACCACCATATGAGGGAAGAGAATGAAGAAAATTTGCCATAAAATCTGCAGAAAAAAAATCACTCAATATCTATTGAACTGACTTTTTAATATCTCAAAATTTAATCAGCTACAGAAAAATTAACAACTGTAAATTATTTATTTAGATGAAAGTTTTCAAGGTTATGTACAGAAACTAATAATTCCACATGTAAGTTGTCATAAACCAGTTTTCTTACAACATTTCTATCATTCTTTTGTGGATAGAGAGCCCAAATGCAAATAAATAAATAAATAAATAATATAAAAAGTAAAATAAAAAGAATAAAGTTGGAGGCATCTCTGTCTGAATTGAAGACTGAGAACAGATGTCTAGTCGTTGAGGTTTTTTTCTGTTGATAGACAGGGAAATCATTGGAAAAAGCATAACCACCTAAATATACCTTACTAATTCACAGGAAACACATAACTAATTCACAGGAAATGCAGTAGAAGAAAGAGGAAGAAGCAAGAGGAGAAAGAAGGCGAGGTGGTAATAGTAGTTGTTGTTCAAGAGAGAACTTGAATCCTTTCCTTGTCACCATTCCTTCTGGGGCAAATATATATCTATACACAGCATCAAGAGCTTATGAATGAATTAACCCAAAGTGGTTGAAGTATGTGAATGTAAATTATGAAAATATATGACACAAAAAGCAAGGGAGAAAATTTTTAACTAACATTTAATCTTAAACTAGACATCTAATGATAATTTATAACTTTTTAGTTTGATAAATAAAACATCATGGAAACATTTGATGTGTAGAGGATCATTTACTGGTACCTAAAAGACAAGCAACATGAATGAAATATGTATATTAGAAGACTCTGAAATCTGAACAACAAATAATTAAAATTATCCCACTGGGGAATGATACAGAAGACTGGAGGATGGACAGTGCCATAGAGGTATGCAGATGGTAAGGCCACTCTTAAAATGGTATTCAGCATCATTAGCTCTTGTGGAGAAATTATATCTGCAGTGTATGACCAATCATCACACATTTCTACGATGACAATGAGGGCAACCCCTGACTGTTGACCAGAATGGAGAGAAACTTGATTTGCTTCCTATACAGTGCTAGTGGGAGTGTGACAATTATAGTCCAGGGCACTTCTACAGAAATGAATGGTTACATTTACACAAAACCTACACAAGGCTGTTTATAGTACCTTAATTTGTATCAGCAAATCCTGAAACCCAATAAATCTAATGAAGGCAAATAAGTAATGCAAGGTGACTTCCACACTGTGAAGTACTCTAAACCAATAAAAGAAAGGAACTGTTGATCAAAACAACAGATTAATCTTCAGATAATGATGCTGCATGAAAAACTATCAATCCTAAAAGACTCCATAGCACATGCTTCCACGTCTCTACAATTATTGGAATGATAACATTAAAAACTGGAGAACATCTTATTGCCTTGCAGGGCTCAGGCTATTGGAGAAGTGGCACACTAGGGGTTTGCTATGGAAGGTCAACTTCAAGGAGACTTGTGCTAATGAAATGTTCTGTATCTTCACTGTTCCCTCGTCAGTGTAATCACTGTGATTCTGGACTTCCAGTGTGTAATGTGTTAGCACTGCAGGAAATGTATAAAAGGATCATAAGAAATTTATGTATTGTTACTTGCCACCCTGTGTGAATGACCAGTTGTGTCACTATCAATGCTCAATGTAAAATTCTATGATACTCCTGAAATTGACCTATCTGTCCCATGTTCTGGCTTATAGCACCATGTAGCTTGAGAAAGATTGTATTAACAATATCAAACAATGAGTTTAATAGACACTTAGAATGTGGGAAAGTCACAGGTAGCTGCTTCCTTCCACTCCAGTTGAAGTTTGTCAATTGCAAAAATAGTCCCCTGTTAACTAAGATTGATTGCAGCCTAATCTTGATCTGCTTTAGCTTAAATAAGAATCACTGTCATTTTCAATAGTCTGTGTAACCCTTCACATTCATTCCAGTGATTCTCTCTCCTTTTAGGAGGAAAACGACATGAAAGCCATCTTTATGCATTTTTGCTTAGTTTGGAATCACATAGAAGTTCAACAATGATTTCTGATGGGTAAAACTATAAAACTCCATCAAGTTTATCCTTGTGCTCTCTAAAGAAGATGACTATTTATAAATCCTTTAATCACCAGGTTAGAAATTCAACTTATGGAAATAAAGTTGACTTTATATTACACCTGTAAGGAAGAAATATGTGACATATTTCTGGTAAGTATCAGTCTGCACATACATAGAAACATATGCACACATGTTAAAGAATGTTTGTCCAAAATTCTCTTAACACAAAAGTTAATTCTGAAATGTCAAATAATATGGTAGTAGTTTTAAGTATTTAACAAAAATTAAAATAGACAGCTAGTGATATAGCTCAGTGGCTACAAGTGTATGTTGCCCATATCCCTTTATACTCCTAACCAGGTGAACATGTGACTCAATTAGAATGTTGCCTGCACAAAAAAATTTTACACTTGGGCACTAACAGCAAAGTAAGACTTGCAAATGCTAGAATGTTATCAGTAATTATAACATAAAGTAATAGAATAACATTTAAACTGTGCTGTGGGAACTCAGATGATAGTCCAAATAATAAAGGGATTATCTTGGAAACATGAGGATCTAGGATTTATCTTCCAATCCTACACATAAATGCACACTCTGGTGATGGGCTCTATCATCACAGTAAGTGAAAGCAGAAGCATTAGGATCCCTATATGATATTTTCAAACATTCTACATGGTGACTGATTTGTTTTTCTTACACAGAAACAAATTTGAGAGGTGAAATCAGTAACCCTGTAAAATGGCTGAAAATATCAAGTAAGAACATGCGTGTTAAGTGCAAACGTTCCTGATATTTTTCTTTCCTTTTACTTATTTCTTTTAGAGATTGTAGTACAATTACATCATACACTATTACCTTTGATCCCTCCAGATTCTCCTGTCTATCATTTTATAATTATCATTGTACACACACATTCCTAAACACAGAAGTACGTCTGGTCAGTCAATATAATCTTACTCTAATGTGTATTTTCAGGGTTATTTGGTGTTGGATAACCATTCAATGAGTTCTTGCCTGAGAAAGACTGTTTCTCCTGCTCTTATCACCCCTTAAGTATCTATAATCTTTCATGTAGTGTTGTGGCCTCCTGAACTCCCTTCACCCCATCCACATTTAGCATGTCTATTGTTGATCTTGTTCAGCTCATGTTTCAGCAAGCAGTCATGTTGGTAGGATTTATTGGTGAAGCGTCTACATTCCTAGAAGATACAATCTCAAAGAAAATAGCCTGTTGCTCTTATCTTACAGAATTTCCATTCAATCTTTTTAAATGATCCCTGGGCCTTAGGTACTAAAATTTTATTGTTGATGTATCCGTTGGGTCTGAGCTCCACGACTCTGCATTTTGATTCCTTGGGATTTATAGTAATGGTCTCCATCTGTTCTAAAGAGAGTTTCCTTGATGAAGGATAAAGACTAGACTTCCATGTTGGTATAAGAATAAAAGTATGTATAATGGAGTTAGAGGTATCTTGATTTAGTAAGTGCCAGTTGTAATTTCTCCCCCAAGACCCAAGATTTCATTAGTCTTGGGAATTTGTCTAGGTTTCCAATACAGGCAAGATTTCCTTATTGTTAAGCAGAAAAGTGTAATTAGAGACTGCTGGTTACCACCAAGATATGCATGCCACTAATAAATCCTTAGGGCTATCTGCTATTCTGATTGTTGCTGTGTTTCACAGGTGTCATAACTGGCAAGGACTGTTGGTTGATTCCCTCCTTTGAAAGATTACATGGTACATTATGGTACTGCGAAAGCAAATCCTCAGGAGTAGGTATTCAGCTCAGGTCCAGTTCAAGGACTTCTGGGACCTATTTCTAAAGTGCATGGTATCCTCAGCAATAGGAACTTTTGACAATCAACAGACTGTACCTATTACCTTACCAGAAAGTTTTGAAAGAATGAGATTACTTTCATTTCCATTTCTTTTCCTATGCTGTCATTTATTTTCCTTTTCTATTTTATTTAATTTTGGGACAGGATCTCACTAAGTAAGGTTATCAAAATTACATTTAATAATGCTACTAGTTGTGTTAGCATAGGCTCAGATAGATATCATTGTAAGTAAATATTTTCCACAGGTAAGTATAACTACCATCCCTCACCAAAGAGGCTTCTCTTTATGAAAAATGGAGGGCCAACACACAAAAATGTAACTGGAGAGAAAACAGAGTTCACCAGACTTTGGAGAGTTTAACACCATTGGATACATCTGCACTACAGCACAAAACACCATGGGAGAGGAGGAAGATAGATGAGAAGAACCAGAATATAAGGAAGTTTGCAGGGAAATAGACTGCCTCTTCTAGAAATGGCTGCCTAAACAAGACCAGAACCATCTCAGTAGACAAGTGAATGTAGAAACTGAAACACTTCTTTGCATCCCACTCCTAGACAAAGAACCATAGGCAATGTACTTTTTTTTTTTTCTTTAGGATTTTTAATAATTTTAAAACTTCCTAAAGCAATTTATAATCACTTGTAATATTCAAAGTAAATCCATATTTAGTATGCATTTGAACTATTTCAATATAAATGTATTAAAATGTATTATCTTGGAATTTCATTTAAAACAAAGATAAAGACAATAAAAACAAATGATAAAATATGTTCTCTCACTATACAATGCTCCAAAATGTTATTTTTCTTTAATTAAAAAATACAACGCACTTTGCCCTACTTTGGAAAATACAATCGTGACTTGTATTATTTTTTATCTAGGAAAATCAAGCACATTAGGGTGAAAATTGTGAAAGTACAACCTGAAACACCTAAGCATCAAACATACTTCTATAGACATTATTCTGACAATTGAAAGCTCAGTGTTATAAAAGGCCTCGTGACAATTATGTAGATGCCTATTGAAAACATGATTGTTTGAACGCAATTTTACCTTATACAGCTTCCTCATTTGCATATATCATGCTGCCTTGGTAGCAAAGTGTATAATTTTGAGCCCTTGCAACAGAGATATATATCGTACCTATTATGTAGGGGAAAAGAGTAATCAGAAAACAGAAAATAACCTTTCCACACATTTTGTAGCCAAAACACTAAAGCCAGAGTGAAGAAAGCCACAGAAGAGAAAGGCCACGTCCTGTAAGAAGCCAGGGCCAACTCACCTGTACCTGTGTTTCCATATAGATATTCTATAGGACTTTTTCTGAACAGATAACAGTACCACAACAAATGAAAAACATACAGAAGTTTTCTATTCATTTCCATAGTCAGAAATAAATATCTAGATCATACTAACATTTCTGAAAAAGTAATGTTTTAAAATCTAGAATAAAATGCTTTCCTCCAGTTATGGCAAAACTATTTCAGACATTGACACAAATCATGTAGAAAAATTTGAGTGGATTTGTATTAATATAAAACACTTCTGCCTAACAGGGTACTTGCAAAGAGGAAACATTTACAGAAATTTAGGGGGAAAAATAAAATAACATCATAATTCAACAAAACAGTTCTTAAAATATCAGAATTAACCAATACCTTATAATTTCAGTGGACATAGGACAACTATACATTTATTATACTCTACCTACAAAATAATTTGGCTATATGTGTGAAGATAGATGATTTTATTTACAAGTCACCTTCTAGGTACATAAAACATGTGTGCTTATTAATGGATCAGCCTCAAAAATATTCATAATATGTTAAATGGGCATAAGAAAATGAGACACAAATTAATTATCAGTCACCAAAAGACTAGATAAATCAACTATGGGAAAAATAATAATAATAATAATAATATATATATATATATATATATATATATATATATATATATAGAGAGAGAGAGAGAGAGAGAGAGAGAGAGATTATATATGCAAAATTTTTTCAGAATATCGATGACTCCTCAGGACATACATTTTAATATTAAGCAAATTTTGGAAGTTTTATCCTAACTTACTTCTCATGGCAATGAGAGTTGGGGTGAATTTAATCTCCATGGCTCTGCCTCTCACTGTCTCTATCTCTCGGTGTCTCTTTGTCTGTGTCTCAGTGTGTCTCTGTGCCTCTGTCTCTGTCTCTCTCTCTCTCTCTCTCTCTCTCTCTCTGTCTCTCTCACTTTTTCCTTGCTTCTGCAATGTATTCTACTCACTACAATAGACTAAAATAAAAAAAAAAAAGTCAATTCCCACTTAAAATGTGTTTCAAGTATTTTGTGACACCCAGGGAATAACCATTGAACATTGTTTATTCTATGTTACAGCATACTTATTTCTTTGATAGTAGAAGAGTATAGGTAAGACTCCTCTTTGAGCTAGATCCGCAGTGCAAGTAAAACCCATGAGAAGTTATGTTGAGTCCAGATTGTAAACACAGTCATTGATTTCTGAAGCAAAGAAATTTCTGGCTCAAGGTCGTGATTTAATAGTTTCACTAATGAACAAAGACTCTGGCAAAGAGGGTCAGGTAATCCAGCTGTGCATATACAAGTCTGATGGCAGTGAGGATAGATAATATATTCCATGCTAGCTATTATAAAATGTGCTCCTTTGGCATGTGTGGGTGACAGAGGAAGAGGGAGGTAATAAAGCCTTTCTTACTCCTTGAATCTCTTTCCTTTCTTTTAAGCAATTCATAATTTCCTCATGTAAGAGATGCCCTCAGCATGCAGAAAAAGGGCCAGAAATGCAATAATGCCAAGAAGAATGTGAACGAACAGGCTTTGCAGGATAACCCCTACCAACCTATTATCCAAGGGATCATACACTTTGACAATGATTCCCTTGACTGTTCACCTCCATCAAGATAAAAAACAAAGAAAAAAAAAAA
>NC_034598.1:76937916-76942347 GCF_900095145.1 Mus pahari | reverse complement strand
ATATTTACTTAATCATTAATCTGATATTTACTTAATCATTAATCTGATATTTACTTAATCAATCATTAATCTGATATTTACTTAATCATTAATCTGATATTTACTTAATCATCAATCTGATATTTACTTAATCATTAATCTGATATTTACTTAATCATCAATCTGATATTTACTTAATCATTAATCTGATATTTACTTAATCGTTAATCTGATATTTACTTGTTTATTAATCTGTCCAAGAGATTAGGTAGATACTTCCACCCTGCTGGAAATCCATTGGCTTTCTCACTGTCATGAAATACATGGGTTGTTGTCATTTCTAAAATATAGCATTAATTTTTAATATTCATACACAAAAAATGAGGTTGGACCCTTTTTCCTGCCAAAAGCAAAAATTACCCTGAATTTATCAAAGACTCCACAGTATGACCTGAAGTACTGACGTTCCTGGAAGAAAATGTAGATATGCATCTCTCTAATCTTAAATGTATTCTTCAATATGTATGACATTTCATTAAAACTAAAGCCTTTCATGCCTCAGTCAATACTACCAAGAATGTGAAAATGAAACCACATGTCTAAATACATCTCAGCTGGTGAATTATGACACATATTAATTCCACTGAGGCTATAGAAACCAATGTAGAAAAAGAGCAAAGATTAATAGACATTGAATCCTTTAATATATTACTGAAAGAGTAGAGATATTCTAAACGCATGGAAAAAAGATATATCATGTACCTGGATTAGAAATGACCTGTAGATTCAGTGAACCTTCAAGATAAATCTAATGCAGGATTGTTTTGGTGGCTTTACTTTTATAAAAATTGACAAACCAATCCTAAAATCCCTGTGGCTCTAAAGGGAAGGGAGAAGAGCACAAAGAACTTTAGACAAGAGAAACATTGAAGGGATAAAATGATCTACTTGCTACAAAGCTATAGTAATCAGAGCAACACCATAGTCAAGTAAAGCTAGAACAATGTTTCTTGACAGAAATAGACTTCTACATTTACTTTAGGAAAACACTACTGAATCTATTTATCAGAAAACTGTTACTATTTTATACATGTTCAAATAAATAAATATGAGATTTTTTTTTAAAAAAGAGGTGATTGTTATTCTTATTCCATATGCTATACAAATTTAAGCAAAAATGGCAACAGCTATTAATCTAAATGCATAATTAAATGTTAGTTGTGGATAATGAACATGAAACAATAAATGTTGTCATTAATTTTGATTGCTGACTGGACAGGATTCAGAATCACCATGAGATTCGGCCTCTGGGAAGGTCTATGGGGAGTTTCAAATTGGGTAAGTTGAGGCAGCACTATTCTGCAGGCTTGGGCACTGGGTGGCATGGAAGTCCAGGGGCCTCTGAGTAAAAACATGAATCATGCCCAACTTCCTGATTTTGGACACAATGTTACCAGCTGTCTTGAGCTTCATAGCCTTGACTTTAGTGTGGGGATGAATTTCATCCCTTGGGGATAAATGCTGAAAAAAATGCATCCATCCTTAATATGCTTTTACTCATGGAATTTGCCACAGTAACAATGACGTTAACTAATTATGTATAAATGATTTACACACACACACACACACACACACACACACACAATAGCTTGATAAATAAGATTTTACAAAAACCTAAAATTTTTTATTTGAAAGATCAACTAAGCTTCTTAAAAACTAACATAAAAATGCATATTGCTTAATATAGGGTGAAAAGTCAACATACAAAAAATACTGGATAAATATTTATCAAAAAAAATGTTATTGAGTGACATTCAATGATATAATAATGTTCAACCAATGTTGTTAATAGTAATGAAATTGTAATGTTTAACATTGAGCACATATGACCACGTGTTGAGATAACCAAAATGACAAGGACTACCAATGATTGGTGTAAATGTAGAGCAACCAAAGCTCATCACTGCTAGAGAGTAAACGGTACTCACGTACTCACGTATGAGAATGCTGAAGGAATGACCGCACCTTAATAAAATAGAGACCTAGACAGAAAATAATTAGAGATAATATTAAATAAAATTCTCCAGCATACAGTAGCTTGAATAACTCTGATAGAAGCATTAGTAAAAAGACGAGCTGGATATTCACAGACTATATGGTAATGACAAGACAGGCCAACAAGCAGAAAGGGTAAATGGGTCAGGAAATGGGTCAGGAGATACATATGGACTTTGTTGTTATGAAAGCAGCTGAAATCAATGGAAAGAAAAATGTCAGAATAAAATCGAGTTTAAAAAAAGCAAGGTAGCATCAATGTAAGTTACTATACTAAGGACAGAAGAGGGCTAGGGGTTAGCTTCATGATTAAGAACCATTCCCATGCTGTACCAAGATGAAAATCAGTAATTTTGGGCTCAGTACACCTGTAACAAGCCTGGAAGTTCCAACTTCTTGCTTCCATGCACCTGTGATACCTAGATACACACACACACACACACACACACACACACACACACACACACAAATTATATATATTGTCTCCTTCCCAGTTTTCTCTACACAAACCCACTATCCCATCCCCCCTCACACTGCCTGCAGGTAAGTGCTCCACCACCCACCCTTTCACTCCAGCTTCATCTTCCTAGCATCCCTCTATGCTGGGGCACTGAGCATTCACAGGATCAAGGACCTCCCCTCCCATTGATACCAGATAAGGTAATCATCTGCTACATATGCAGCTGGAGATATGGGTCCCTCCATATGTACTCTTTGATTGGTGGTTTAGTCCCTGGGAGCTCTGGGGGGCGAGGGGTCCAGTTAGTTGGTACTTGTCTTAGTTAGAGTTTTACTGCTGTGAACAGACACCATGACCAAGGCAAGTCTTATAAAAACAACATTTAATTTGAGCTGGCTTACAGGTTCAGAGGCTCAGTTCATTATCATCAAGGTGGGAGAATGGCAGTATCCAGGCAGGCACAGTGCAGGCAGAGCTGAATGTTCTACATCTTCATCCAAAGGCTGCTCGTGGTAGACTGACTTCCAGGCAGCTAGGGAGAGGATCTTATGCCCACACACACAGTGATACACCTACTCCAACCAGGTCACACCTCCAAATGGTGCCCCTCCCTGACCCAAGAATATACAAACCATCACAATACTGTTGCTCTTCCTATGGGGTTGCAATCCCCTTCAGCTCCTTCAGTCCTTCCTCTAACTTCTTTGGGGTACTCATGCTCAGTCTGATCATTGGCTGTGAGCATTCAGATTTGTATTGGTCAGGCTCTGGCAGAGCCTCTCAGGGGATTTCTATAGCAGGCTTCTGTCAGCAAGCACCTCTTGGCATCAGCAGTAGTGTCTGGGTTTGGTCTCTGCAGATGGGATGGATCTCTAGGTAGAGTAGTCTCTAGATGGCTTTTCTTTCAGTCTCTGCCTGATAATTTGCCCCTCCATTTCCTTTAGACAGGAACCATTCTGGGTTAATGTTCTTGAGGTGGGTGGGTGGCCCCATCCCTCAAGGCCAGACCTTGGACATGGTATCTACAGGTTCTATCTCCCCTTTGTTGGGTATTCCAGCTAATGTCATCCCTGTTGGCTACTGGGAAACTCTTGGGTTTCTGGCATGTGAGACTTTCTACTCCCAGTTTCTACCACTGCTACACAACTCCATTGGATTTTCTAACCATCTATACATCTCCCATCTTCTCCCAACCATGATCCTGCCCCCCTTTCCCACCTCCCCCCCCTCTCTCAGGTCCCTCCCTCACTCTACCTCCTGTGGTTATTTTCTTCCCCTTTCTAAGTAGTAGTGAAGTATCCACATTTTCATCTTCCTTCTTCAACTTCATATGGTTTGTAACTTGCATCATGGGTATTCTGAGCTTTTGGGCTAGTATCCACTTATCAGTGAGTACATACCACGTGTGTTCTTTTGTGACTTGGTTACCTCACTTAGGATGATATTTTCTAGATCCACCATTTGCCTCCAAATTTCATGAAGTCATTGTTCTTAATAGCTGAGTAGTACCCCATTGTGTAAATGTACCATATTTTATGTATCCATTCCTCTGTTGAGGGACATCTGGGTTCTTTCCAACTTCTGGCTATAACAAATAAGGTTTCTATGAACATAGAATAGCCTTGTTGTATGTTGGAGCATCTTTTGGGTATATGCCCAGGAGTGGTATAGCTGGGTCCTCAGGTAGAACTATATCCAATTTTCTGAGGAAATGCCAGAAT
Organism: Mus pahari; assembly: GCF_900095145.1. NCBI lineage: Eukaryota > Metazoa > Chordata > Mammalia > Rodentia > Muridae > Mus > Mus pahari. Next base: position 76,938,132 of record NC_034598.1, on the reverse strand, counting down.
GATTTCCAAAGTGGTTGTACTAGCTTGCAATCCCACCAGCAATGGAGGAGTGTTCTTTCTCCACATCCTTGCCAGTATCTATTGTCACCTGAGATTTTGATCTTAGCCAGGCAGACTGATGTTAGGTGGAATCTCAGAACCATTTTGATTTTTACTTTCCTGATGACTAAGGATGTTGAACAGTTCTTTAAGTGCTTCTCAGCCATTTGAGTTTCC
>NC_034598.1:76913767-76937166 GCF_900095145.1 Mus pahari | reverse complement strand
AGAGAGAGAGAGAGAGAGAGAGAGAGAGACTTCTCTATGACTTCCTTCAGATGACATTCTGAAGCTAACTCACTGTGACAGGATGCATTTCAGTGATTGTTTAGTGACAAGGATAGCAGGGAGATTGATTGCAAAGTGGCCACAGGGAATTTTCTTGTGTGATAGAAATGCTGCACGCCTTGATTTCAGTTGTGATTATCCTGCATTATACATTTGTCAAAATTAATCTTACACTAAAAATAGATGCCTCATACTGAAAGTATTTCAGAGTTTGCCTCCATAACATTAAATAACAAAGAGAAATAGACACCCTGTGCATCTTGAAATTTTATGAACTCAAGTGTAAAGACTAGGCTTATATTATCTTCATGAAATTACTATCACAAGAATGCAGCAACACTTTCTTTCCAAGGAGTTCAGGAAATGGCAAGTTAGACATGAGTGTCCAGTCCTACAAGTAATTATCAGGTGTCTGCGATCCTCCTGGATCCCATCAGAGAATATAAGACCTAAAGATGCACAGATCTATGAAGAACTAGAACATTGATGGAGTAATTAAATGCATGGCATAATTCACACCAGTGAAATGAAATGTTTTAATTCACATCTCGTGATCATTTGATGAGAATTCATTGAGGGAAGTAAACAGATGAACAGAAACTAGAAAATGGCATGCTTATAAACTGTAACCTCAAAAGACTAATAAAACTGTAAAAGTAAATAAATTCCATATGGAAAAATAAAAAAATACATCTGCTTTTCCACAATGTTGGTATCATATAAAAATAATGAGATATAATATATAACCAAAAATATTGATTCAGAAAGACTGGTATTTACCACAGACTGCCAAAGAATAGAATATCTTCATGAAAAATAAGCTCATAAGCCTTTTAGACAAATATGACGTCCCTTGGTAAAGCAGTTCTTGGGTTTGCAGACCTTGCTACCTTAGCACCTCTCTGCTTCTCTGGCCGCATTAGATGGGGGCTTTGTTATTAGGGTCACGTACAGTGTTCACGATTTGTACTCATAGGACACTAAAATTTAATTGAGACAGGTTGAAAAAGAATGGTTTATAATTTACATTCATGCATGAATGTGGCTTTTTCTTAGAAAGAACGAGCAAGTTAATGAGAATATTAAAACTCTACATCATGATAAGCACTTTATTCCCGAAACAAAAGGACAGTCCAATGTTATAAAAGCCATTAACACTTTCCTTGACATTAATAATTTAATGAGAACACAATGTTTATAGATTCTAAAACAGCCTATAATAAAATTCAAATTTATTTTTTACATTTTAAGGAGTCTTGGTGAAATAGATATTGATGATTACATTATAATATTACTTTCAAAGTTTTAACTTGATGCTTAGAAAATCTAAATCAACTGGCAAATTCCAAGAACAAGTGTTTCAGTGTCCAAGTATATGATGAACAATCAAAAATACATATTTTATATATGAGAATCATTAGTAGTCCTTTCATTAGCCATTAGCTTTCAGAAACAAATCAAATAATAAACACTTCCTTAGAATTGTATTACGTTATATAGAACCTATATGAAGAAGCTAGAAAAAAATCTTATTTAGAAACAGAAAATAAAGAAATAATAAAATTGTGTTTCTGTCCTGAGTTTTTTCCAAGTAAATTGTGGTGGAGTTTTGTTGTTGTTGTTGTTGTTTTGGTCTTTATTTTCCTAAATTCTCCTGCTTCATTATGTATGGCATGATAGTTCCCTACATCATATTTGGATCATGTTTTCTAGCTCTCTTCAAGTGAACAATAAGCATAAATATTACTCCTTCTCAAACTTTTTCTTAGAGCACCAATTCCTCTGTCTAATGACTTTCTCCAACCTTCTGCTAGCCATCTATCTCAGTCTGCTGCTGCTCATTGTTGACAATAATTTTACATAATTGGTCTTGTCTGTTGGGAGCGACTAATAAGTCTAGTGTATAGTAGGTATATATAATTAGTCAATATTCATTTGTCCATTATTTTTTGTATTGAGCATCTGTTTCCATTTAAGGCTATCTGGAGCTTAGTTACAGCTTGTGTTTTTCTGGAAATAGTGAAAGCACAAAATAAGTTTATATTTCACATAGTTTGGAGAAAATTAATATTGAATGTCTATATTTCTTTTAAATATGATTGTGTGTAGGTGCGTTTGTGACTGTGTGATATGCAGGAGGATGAATAAACGCCAAGGTATACTGTGGAGATCAGAGACTCACCTCGGGTGTTGGTCCTTGACCGCTACCTTACTTGAGGTGGGATCTCTATTTTTGTTGCATGTGGGTATGCCATAGGTATGCTAACATTATAGATGCCTGGTACTCTTTAAGGGGATTTAAACTCAGATCCTCAAACTTGTGTGGCACGCACTTTACACACTGAGCCACCTCCCCAGGTCTAATTGTTCAGATTTAGGCAAAGAAATTGCTAACTCATCATCTTGTTCAAAATGCATGTATCTCATTTGTATAAAGTCCCGGACTACTCATGCTACCTACGTTCTTCCTACCTTTTCTTGTAAATATAAACATAAAGACTACAAAGTTTGAATTTGTGGATAAGAAAACTTTTGTTCTTGTACCTAATTTTAAGACATAAAACCTTGGAACATATACTTTGGAGAAGAGAAGAGAATCATCAGTACCCAAACAAATGTTGCCTCGAAGTCAACAGATAGTTAACTCTGGAGGAATGTGAAGTACAAGAATATTAACAAAGCTCAAGTCCAAGGACCTCAACATAAAACCAGATACCCTGAATCTAATAGAAGAGAAAGTGAGAATGAGCCTTGAACTCATTGCACAGGGGAAGTTGCCTAAAAAGAACTCCAATGGCTCATGCTTTAAGATCAATAATTGATAAATGAGAATTCGTGAAACTGGAAAGCTTCTGTAAGGCAAAGGACATAGTCAGTAAGACAAATCAGCAACCTCCAGATTGGGAAAAAAATCTTCACTAGCCTCACATCTGATAGAGGGCTAATATTCAATACACACACACACACACACACACACACACACACACACACACCAAGAAGTTAATCACCAAAAAACCAAACAACCCAATCAAAAAATGAGTTATAGAACTAAACTGAGAATTCACAACTGAGAAATTCAAATAGCTGAGAAGCACATCAACAAATGTTCAAAGTCCTTAGTGATCAGAGAAATGCAAATCAAAAACGACCCTGAGATTCCACCTTACACCATCAGAATGGCTAAGATCAAAACCTCAGGTAACAACACATATTGGAGAGGATGTGGAGAAAGAGGAATACTCTTCCACTTCTGCTGGCATTGCAAACTGGTACAACCATTCTGGAAATCAATCTGGAGGTTCCTCAGAAATTTGGAAATAGATCTACCTGAAGACACAGCTATAACATTCTTGGGAATATTCCCAAAAGATGGCCCACCATGCCACAGGGACACATGTTCCACTGTGTTCATAGCAGCCTTATTTGTGGTAGCCAGAAGCTGGAAACAACCTAGATGTCCCATGACAGAAGAATGTATGCAGAANATGTGGTTCATTTACACAATGCAATACTACTCAGCTATTAAGAATGAGTACATCCTGACTTTTGCAGGCAAATGGATGGAACTAAAAAATGTCATCCTGAGTGAGGTAACTCAGACTCAAAAGGACATGCATGGAATGTACTCACTAATAAGTGGATATTAGCCAAAAAGAAAAAAAAGAAAAGAAAAGAAAAAGAAAAAAAACATACAGAATACCCAATACAGTCCACAGAACTCAAAAATCTCAACAAGCTGAAGTGCCCAAGTGAGGATATCTCAGTACCACTTGGGAGAGACAGAAGAAAGCAATCGCAAGTAGGGAAGGTTGGAAGGACCTTGGAGGGAAAGTGGATAGGGTGGGGGGAGAGGAGTGGGGAAAGAGTGAAACCTGATCTGGTATTGGGTGAGGGAAAAGGACTGAAGCCCTGAGGACTGCAGAAAGAATGTAAACAGAAAACCTCAGAAAATAGGAGATTGGAGGGACTGCCTCTTCCCCAAGAATGCACCAGAGACCTGGGAGATGAGACACTCCCAGGACTCAAAGGTTGGGATTAGATGAAAAGTCCAACAATAGGGAGAGGGAACTTATAGAGCCCACCTACAGCAGGAAGATAGGACATCAAGTGAGGGATGGGGTGGTCATCCCACAGTCACATCTCTGACCCATAATTGTTCCTGTCTGAAAGAACTACAGGGATGGAAATGAAGAGGAACCCCAGGAAAAGAAGGTCCAGCAACAGGCCCAAAGTAGGATCCAGCTCAAGGGGAGGTTTCAAGGCCTAACACTTTTACTGAGGCTTTGGAGAGCTCACAAAAAGGCATCTATTATGACTGTCCTCTGAAAGACCCAACAAACAACTGAAAGAATAAGATGGAGATATTTGCACCCAACCAATGGACAGGAGCAGTTGAGTCCTGTTCTTGAATTAGGGAAGGCTGAAAGAAACTGAGGAGAAGGGCAATCCTGTAGGAGGACCAGCAGTCTCAATTAATCTGACCCTTGAGGTCTCTCAAACACTGGACCACCAAACAAACAGCAGACACCAGCTGATATGAGGCCCCCAATACACATACAATAGAGGACTTCCGGGTCTTTGTTCATTCAGAGATGATGCCTCTAACCCTCAAGAAACTGGAGGCCCCTTGGAGTTTAGAGATCACTTGGGGTGGGTGGTGGGGGCATCCACATGGAGACAGGGGGTGTGGAAGGGGGAGGTGTGGGATGTGGAGCAGACAGAGTGTGGATAGGGGGCAGGGAATGGAATATGGTATAAAAATAAATTTAAAATTAAATTAAATTAAATTAAAAGAAAAAGAACCTTTCTACTTTAAGTAGTAAGTAATGCTTTCTGGTCCTTTTCAAATTTATGATTTCAATATTTAAAACTTAAATACAATTTCCCTCTACGTGGTCTCCACAGTTGGGTGAAGCTGTGCTTTTATTTGTACAATATTCCAGACATGAGAAAAGTCTCATATAATGAGCTCTTTTCCATTCTTTTGAGAAGGAATGAAAGAAATACTGTATCAAAGAGAGGTCTGAACATGTAAGCAGAGAGGGGGAAGTGGGTATCCTACTACTATTATGTGCCCTGCTACGTGTGTGTCTCTGCCGGAATTTACCGTTAGTCCTATCCAAACCTATCTGCGACCAAGAGTTTTGAGCCAAGGCTACTGTTAGTTGGAAAGTAAAAGGTAGTTCCACAGAAAATAGAAAATTAAACACTTTTCAATATCTTTGAACTCATAATTTTAAAGATCAATGCCCTTGCAGCTAGACAAAATCTGTTCTTGCTATGCTATACAAAATTCTCTAAAAAAAAAAAAAAAAAATTGCCAGTTTTCTACAGAGAAACAAGCTATTTTCATTTTGCAGCTTATTAATGACTTCTGAAATGTGTTTGAACTCATATACATAATTTTAAAGCTACATAATTTGTATTGCTGGGGTTTAAAAGAATCAAAGAAAGAAAATTATCTCAAGCTGAAAGCTTAACTACCATGTTTCAACGAGGAGGTACTTTTTAATCAAAAACGCTAATGGATCTTTGACAATAATGTGAAGAACAAAGTTCCTTTAACACAGGAAGGTACCAGCTGAATGAAAGGGAACACAGCTAATTGCAAGGTAATTGCTATATATACACTACCTGAAACACAGTATTAGTCATTATGGATGGTGACAGATGGGTCATGAGGCTTTTGCTCACTTTAACTCTGCAACTGGCATGCATGATTCAATTAATTTTCACATTTCCATATGAATGCTCTCATCAATAGTGTTTTAGATGCTCTTCATTTTAACCTCGTGCTATATGTTGTTTACCTCCTACAAATGAGATTACTAATTAGCTGGAGTAATGAAATAAACATAAATTTTAAGAGATACACCGGAAAATAGTTTTCTTTTTTAATTTATTTATTATTATTTTCTTTATTTACATTTCAAATGCTATCCCGAAAGTTCCCTATACCCCGCCCTGCTCCCCTACCCACCCACTCCCACTACTTGGCCCTGGCCTTCCCCTGTACTAGGGCATATAAAGTTTATAAGACCAAGGGGCCTCCCTTCCCAATGATGGCCAATTAGGCCATCTTCTGCTACATATGCAGCTAGAGACACAAGCTCAGGGGGTACTGGTTAGTTCATTTTGTTGTTGCACCTACAGGGTTGCAGCCCCCTACAACACCTTGGGTACTTTCTCTAGCTCCTCCATTGGGGGCCCTGTGTTCCATCCAATAGCTGACTGTGAGCATCCACTCTGTGTTTGCCAGGCACTGGCATAGCCTCACAAGAGGCCGCTATATCAGGGTCCCTCCAGCAGGAAAATAGTTTTCTATTCAAACGAATGGATAAGAAGATTATCCCAGATAAAGGAGTTAAATTTCTAAGTATCACATGGTGATCCAGCCTATTAGCGAGGATGGTTCATATCTTTTCATTGCAACTATTCCTGTTTATGAATTTCAAAAATCCCAGTCAAGCCATCAACACTTCCTGGTGAGTTACTTATTCAAAGATTAAAGAATATGATACTGAGGTGGACTTTAAAGTTTAATGTTTGGTTTAGCTTACTTGTAGAAATAAAGTACAATACAAGATGTAACATCAATGATAATTTTGTAAAAATGGATTTTCACTCAATAGGCACTTGTATGATACAAAACAGGAGTCCTAAAATGTATGTCATATGACAATAATGTAATAATAATAAGTAATTCCTCAAACAAAGGAATAAATGTGACTGTTGTTGGATTTTCCTTTTCTTCCTGACTGAGTTTGGAAGCTTGTATATTTTTTAGAGATTTGCTACTTCCTCTAGACTGTCCAGTTTGTAAGCATATAACTGTTAGTTTACTCTCTTATACTTCTTGGTGTGTCAACATTAGTTTATACTGATTTCTCTCTCTTTTCTGGCTACAGGTATTTGATTCCATTCCTTGTAATTCTCAGTGTTGTGAAGATCTTCACTGATTGTGCTACTGTTTCCATCAATTGTTTCATGTAACCGCAATGTGCTTTCCTAACTCTGCACTTTTGCTAGCTTTAGACAGTTGGTTCAGCTCCCAGTTTCTTGACCGGGAGACTTAGATGGCTCATCGGAGAGGCTTCTGGTTCAATGTGTATGTTTACCATTGTAAAAGACACTCTTGGGCTGCTCTTACTCATCCTTAGGAAGGTTAATATGCTATATTTCCATTCTCATTGTTTTGTTTCTGTTTTCTGGTGTCTCTTTTTACTTGACTCAGAAGTTGAGTATTTTGTCTAATTTTTACATTCCAGTTTCCATCATAATATTAATAATTAACTATACTTTCATTCATTGACTTCAAGAAGAAACATACTATTTATGAGAGATTTGAGTTGTTTTTAACTCACCAAGACTTAACTTAGAACTTACTGGTTATTTTTAGACCAGGATATGAACACATCTTGGGAAATAGTCTATGATATTCAAGAAGAATGAATGCTCTGTTGTACACAATGTTCTTTATAGTAAATATCTTTATTTGTTTGCATTACTATTTTCACTTGACATCTATTTTGTCTGGTATCACTGTATTCATTCAATACTCCCCTTGAACTCCATTTGGCTTAAAAATCTTTTTCTCTATCTGTCCTAACACTTCTAATGGACAATGGGACTTTTCTTGTTAATTTAGAAATGCTACAAAGAAGGCTACATCATTTTGGTTCCAGAAAGCTTACAGGGCTATGGAAACAATGCTGGTTGATCACAAATGAAAGTGAAACCACTTGGACAAATTGTCAAACAAGTATCTCAAGGGCAAGCAAATTTGCATTGCTGATATCTCAAAAGCTAATAGGATTCTTCGGTACCAGAGATCTTATATATCCCATCTAAATGGTTGGGGCTTTTTTTTTTTCCCCCACATTAGACAGGGTTACCAGAAAAGTCATTAATTTTAAATTCTGTCTTTCGGAGCCACATCACTTACAAGCCATTTAACAATCTAATTTAGGTAATCAAACTGTTTAGTCGGTACTGATTTGACATTCGATTCCCAAATCTGTGTGATTAGAATCATTAGTTCCTGCTAGCCCTTGAAAATTGGCATTCTGCTACCTTCATGCACTCTGGTAGCAATATTTGGCAAGAAGAAAGCAGCAGTCTGCATATCAGCTTCTCAAGTTTTGGACATAGAAGTTATCCAACATAAAGACCAGATATACAATTTTTGAACAGCAACATTTTTCTTGCCATTGCTCATAGTGGAGCTGAGTGTCTTGTATCCAGAGTGTTACATAATATGTGATAGCATAAACTCTCCATTCTCATTTGGTTGTTTACAACACCCACCAGTAAAATTGGACAAGCTCAAGCCTACTGGCTGGCTCAGCAGGTGAAAATGCTTGCTGTACAATGGAATGTTTCAACTTCTTTCATAGACAGCTAAACTGTTTTAATAGATACAGAATTTCAAAGTGTGCCTGATAAATAAAAGATCCCATACCAAATAATGCATTTCAGTATACACAAATCAGCTCTGTCATGTGTCTTAAGGTTTTGGACCTCTGGTCAGCTATATATGATTGCTAGTCTAGTGAATATCTTACTACCATGCCACTAATGAACTCTAGCTCTCAAGGAGCTGATTATCTCTCTGACAACACTGATCCTGTATACCACTAATATACATTAACATATATTCATATATATATATATATATATATATATATATATATATATGTGTCTGTGTTTGTGCATGTATGCATATATATATATATATATGTGTGTGTGTGTGTGTGTGTGTGTTTGTGTGTGTGTGTAAATTGTTTAGATTGAACAAGAATTTTTCCATAGCTCTGTCTTTAGAACTATTAGTTCCTTCTAGCATGTTAAACAATAACATTGTAAATATTTAATATATGTATTAATATTTTATTATACATACATACGTGTGTGTGTGTGTGTGTGTGTGTGTGTGTGTGTGTGTTGGTGAGTATTATACTGATTTGATAAAAGCTAGAGTTGTCAGAAAGAAGGGAACCTCACTTGAAAAAAATAGCTGCATAAGATCAGCTGTATGGTATTTTCTTAATTAGTGATTGAAACAGAGAGTTCAGACAATTGTGGGTGGTATGATTTCTGACCTAGAAATCCTGGGTTCCATAAGAAACCAGGCTGAGCAAGACATTGGAAGCAAGCCAATAAGCAGAAACCCTTTACAGCTTCTGCATCAGCTACGGTTTCCAGGTTCATGCTCTGTCTGAGTTCCTGCCTTGACTTCTCTCAGTGATAGACTGTCACCTGACCTGAAAGTGTAACCTGAAAAAAACTCTTTTCTCCCAAAGTTGTCCTGGTCATGGTGTTTCGTGTGTGTGTGTGTGTGTGTGTGTGTGTGTGTGTGTGTGTGTGTGTGTGTATTATAACACTGACAGGAACAATCATAATTGCTGTTTACCATTTACTTTCTTGGTTGAAAGCATAGTCTCAGCCAGTTAATTCCTCTATAACCTCTGCAATGAACTGTCAATTTCTTCAATTTATTCATGTGATTTTTGACATCTTAGATTTTAAAAACACTACAAATTACAAATTACTGTTCATCTCAGGTACAATTTGTTAATTTCATTTAGAGAGTTACAGCTGTAATCACATAAATAAATAAAATAAAAAGAAAAAAATTATAAGAAAGAATAAGATTAGAAGAAAAAAGGAAACCATTGTGTAATGAAGCAACTTAAACTCAGGAATGACTTACTATATTGGTGGAAAACATCAATGGCATCCATATAGTTACAATTCTAACCTATTGACTCTATAATAGAGAATCAGGCAACTAGAGAGAGCAATTTCTTTTTACCTGATGTTACTTACAAAAAAGTAACATCTAAAAGTAAAGCTTCTAAAAAGAAAAGCAAGAACAGCAAAATGAGCAAATATCTTTTGCCCAGTGAAACCTTAACAAGCATGTCAATATGGGTGAGATGACTATCTCTAAGAAGCAAGAAACAATAGCAAATGCAGTAAACACTCTAGCCCTAGAAGTGCCAGCTAGACTTTTACATTCCCCAAGATTCCTGATCATTAACAAACCTGGTGTCCTTTTATAATAAATAAAAATACTGAAGCCCAGATGATGATATTCCCAAATTTTAGGTTTAGGTTTAGATTTTAGGTTATTTTTAAAGTAATAGAGTGTACCCATTTTTTCTATATTCTACTCTAGAGAGTTTTAGAACTAGAAAGGGAGAGACTCCTCAACCTATTTGTGGAGCCTTTTCTAACTGGTTCAGAGAGCTAGACATAACTGTTGGATGTGCTGGGACGAAAGCAGAATCCAGAGTTATGTGGCATAAAGGAGATAGAAAGAATGAGGACAGGGTAAATATCTCCTTCAGCATCTCATGAATCATTGCACAACTCTTCCAGTCACACATCACATGGGAACTTGGCTACCAATGGCTGAAGCTTAGAGATTGGTTGCGGAGTGTTTTCTCCACTGGGGCTACAATATGTGCACTGGGGCTGTCAAATATCAGGGGAGTACAAAACTGACAAATTGCAACTCTTCCACAGGAAACTCTTAATGATGATGCCCAGGAGATAGCAATAAAGAACAAGTAAGAAATAAAACAGGTGAACATGGAAAATACCTCTGTAAACTTATGTTCCCATGAGAATGACTTTCGTAGTTTGATATTCTTTCCAATTTAAACACTCCCCACAAAATGTCAGTTGTTTTTATTTGTTTCTAAATGAGACACAAATTTGCCCATGACTCTAGCAGTGAGTTTGTTTGACACTATTTTTCTTTGATAACACGAATTATTAACAGATTGCTAAAAATATATTCCATATACAGTATGTCATCTCATAGTCTTTCTACATTTTTCCTCTGTCCTATGGAAACTTATTAATGAAGTTAAAAGGTAATAATTATGTTATATGATCCTGAAGGAAGGCCAAATATAAGAGATATGCAGTATAGCAAATATAAGTACCAAACAGTGTAATTTACGCAATATATCTTGTCTTCATTTCCAATCACTAAACATAATATGAAATAGAAATGTTATATTTATATTTTGAAGAAACAATGTTCTAAAGTAATTAAGAAATCTCATGGATCAGGACAGCCAATTCAGCTTTTAATACAGCTCACTATTGATGGAAAAGGGCGGAGTTCTCTTATCAAAAGTATCTCTTTGTGTTGTAAAAACAGCTCAGTGATGTAAAGCCCTTGTTGCTCTTACAGAAGACCTGTGTTCAATACTCATTGCCCACATAGAAGCTTACAACCATCCAATCTCCATTTCTAAGGAATCTATCATACTCTCCGATCTCTGATCTCTGTGTATGCCGGGCACACAAGTGTTTCACAGTTATACATAAAGAGAAAAATCCATATACATAAAATAATACAATAATTTAAAAACAATTAAAAAGGTCCCTCACAGGAATCTCAGGGGCCTATTAATTGTTTCCAAAGACTGTAAGTAGAGCACTCTGAGTCAGCTAGACTGGCTTACCAACAATTTCCAAGGATCTCCTTGCTCCCACATCTCCAACATTGGGACTCCCAACTGTGCCTGATATGGTGGATGATATGGTGACATGGATTAAACTTGACATAGCAAGAATTTTACATACATAATCATCTTACCAGATCCAATAATTTTATCACTGATTCAATTACAGAGCTCAATTTAAAAGATACCTTACTGTAGTAGGTTCTTGGATCTCATATCTCTAAGTTATTATAATTAGTAGTTTAAAAAAATCTAAATACATAAACTTACAAAATGCTTTTATTTAACTCATTTTATTCATAAAATAGATTATAATGTCATTATCTAAGTTACTTGGCATAAAATTTCCATTTTATTGAAAGAGCAATGTCAAGACTCATGAGTTTTAACTTGGCTTTTACAAAAAGAGTTAGTAAAAGGCAGATATTGAATTACAATCTGAGCATTTTGATTTAAAATCCCTCTGATTCTCAATCTATTACTTTTAATTTTTCTGTCTGGATATTATTTACATTTACATTGGTAATTTGTTTTCCTACATGTTCCGATTTTGATAACCGAAAGCACTCATCTGAGGACAGGGGAGACCTATGAGGGCTTGATCAGAGAGATTAGCTCAGTTTACAACCTCCCTAGTTACATTTCCTATCTCAATATCTCAATAGCTAAGAAACCCTCTAATCCCCTTGCTTAAAGCTACATATGTAAGAGCAGTTTGTATATAGTGAATATAGTTTAGCAACTTGTTCCTACAATTTTGGTTCTTCTTGCCATTTTTTTTTAATTTCCAATGAGTTTCATTGACACTTTGACTAGTTCTAACTTTTCTTCTTAGGCATGAAATAGTATATGATGTATCCCCATAGTTCCAAATTGCTGAAATTTGTATTCACTACCACAAAAGTTCAAACATAGACTGAATAATTTTAAAAACTTGTAATAAAACAAGCAAAAATGTTATAATTTATTAAAACTGGTATTCAGAACAGATAGTCTCACATTTGCACATAGACCTTCACTTTGTTCCTCCTACCATTAAAAAAGAACAGTGTGTGTGTGTGTGTGTGTGTGTGTGTGTGTGTGTGTGTTTAGGAAAGGATCTGTAGTAGCATCAGAATTTACAAAGAGAGTTTCAATGTTAGTATCTATCTTTGAAAATAATAACAGAACTTGCAATACCCATAATCTGGATTTCATAGTCCCTGTTTAAAAGTGAACTTTCCTTGCAAACCCATCGTGAATCTTGCTATTTCCTTTAATTCCTTGCTGTCTTCTTTCTGTTCCATCTTGCTTCTCAGAGCATGTTGTCAATAAAACTTTTTCAAACCTAGTCACTTTCTTTTCCTCTAGAGAACACCCTAAGCATAAGTCTCTAACTATAACACTGAAGGATTATTTTACATAAAAATATTCAAACACAGTTTTGAGACTAGCATAAATTATAGTAATTGGCAACATTTAAAAAAACATTTAAAGAAATTCTACCAATAGAGGAGGAAGAAATATATGCAGAAGATGAAGAACACAAGAAAGAATACATTAATTTCAAACAAGGAGTAGGAAGGGATACCTAATGTCCAACTCAGTAGACAGCTGATATGAACAGGAGGAAAGGAAAGAATATTGTAAACAGTTGGAAAACCAACAAACAAAAGAACAGTCATTAGCAGAAACCATGCGATAATAATACTAAATCCAAATTGTCTTGATTATGTTATTTAAAGATGCAAGCTACCTGATTAGACAAAGACAAAGTCTTTCTTACTATTTGTCATTTACATGAAACATAATTAAATTACAAAAATACAAATAGATTTAAAGTGGAAAGATAAAAAGATACTAAGCAGATAGATATCTAAAATGTATGTGAGAGTAGGTATCTTATACCTAGTATAGTCAATTTGAAGTAAACAGTAATAAAAAGATATTAAAATAGCCACAATATATTAACAAACAGAATAATCGATATAATACATAATATCAGCATACTCAATTTCATAAAGAAAAGATTACTGAGCATAAAAAAACTAAAAAATTCCACATACAATAATGGTGGTTGAGTTCAATGTTCAAAATTCATAGGTGTGACCACATGTTCATATATCACCTAGACAAAGAATCAATGAAGAATGCACAGATCTAAATTACAGATCAAATGAACTTTATAGACCACACTGGAACATCCATCTAACAGCTGTGGAGTAATTATTGATCCATATACCCTACATAAATTTCTCTGAAATAGGTTTCCTATTAGGTGACAGGTATGTTTGACCAATTAAAAAAGTGTTGAAATTTCTTTCACATTATCAGATCATAATAGAATAAACTTAGCAATCATTAGCAAGAGAAACCATACAACTGCATGAAAATCAAACAGAATAATCATATGTGATCACTAAATCACTGAATAAATTGGGAAGGAACTTTTGAAATTTTTCCTGAATAAGGTCAAAAGAGTAATACATCATATTGGAATCTTTTGGATGTAGTAAAAATATTTTTAAAGAAAGGTATATAACTTTGAGAATTTTCACTTGAAAAATCAGAGAAAACTTGAATAAATGAATAATATCCCTCAGGATCTTAGACAAATGATGGATGCAAAACCCAAAATCACTGGACAAAAAGAAACAATAATTATCATACAGAAATAAATGAAACAGTTGGTTTTTAAACAGTTTAATATTGGCAATCTTTTAGCTAAGTTAACATATGAAAGAGATTGGAAACATAAATAAATAAGATCGGATATTAAAAAATAGAGAGACATCACAATAGAGTCCAAAGAATTCTAGAGTATCAATGGGGAGGATAGTTTGAAAACCTATACTTCAAAGATCTAGCAAATATAGAAAAATAGACAAAATTTTACATATATATATCAAACCAAAATTAAATCAAAAGAATATAAACAAGCTTAAAAGATCATACTGAGTAATGAGAATAGAGCAGTAATAGTCTCATATAAAAACTCTAAGTAGAGATAGAAAACATTTACCACAAAAGTCTTTCAGAAAATTATTAAAGAAATAATACAATTGTTTCTTAAACCATTCTAAAAAGAATAAAATAAGGATTACTACTACACTATTTTGTGAAGCCAATATTTCCCTGTTACCAAAGCCAGACTAGATACAACAATTCAGAAGACTATTTATGGTCCAATTTCCATGATGAACTTGATGCATATTTTCTCAATAAAATACTCATTAACTAAATATAAATACATGGGAAAAGATTATAGATCATCACCATCTGAATAGTTTTATTACAAAAATTTGCAACATGTATAAGTTAAGAGTTTGTTCAACACAAATACTCAAAGACAGAAATTACATGATTAACAAATTCAATGTAACAACATTTTATATTAGTCATAATTTCTCATAAGAAGATAGGTATAAAAGAAACTTGAGGAACAATACATCAACAACTATTCTAGCTATAACTCTATAATTGAAATGGATGGAAGACAACAGTACATCACTTCTCATCAAAGCCCAAGGACAAAAAAATAATAACATCAAAACCAACAATTTTCATGACCATAACCCAAGTCCAGAAGCCATGGCACTACTCTGAAGAAATGTAATGGAAGCAAGATCAAGCATTAACAGAAACATGAACCCCAAACAAGTAATCGCAAAAGAATCATAAAGTGACGGAAAAATGGGAATTAAATCAGGAAACATGGTGCCTGGTGTTTATTATTATTTGTATGACTTCACAGAGAAATATTTCATGCTGAAGGTGTCTCTAAGGAATTGTCAATATATAATAACTTTCAGATTCAGTTTCACAATCTAGACTTAAGTAGAAAGCCTACTTTGCCAAACTGACATATTTTCAATGTCTTTGGTGTATGAATACCTAAAAGAAAATCCCAACTCACACTCTTCTTTCTGCAACAATGTGTATGCATTTCTCTGAGGTAAAGGGTTGACTCTGGAAATTTCTTCACCATCTGTTGTCCTTCTAAAATGCATCAATCTGCTTGGCATGAATAATCTTATAGAATGAGTATCATGAAGACAAATAATTCTGATCACACTTCCATATGAATATTTCAAGCACAACCTGACCTGTATTTGCAGTGTCTTGCTGATGAACTTTAAGTGACTGCCTGAAATATAGTCAACTAAGTTGACAACCATAGTATGACCTACCTGCCATATTATTCTACCCGGATCTGTAGGAAAGGCTAGTACCTCTGACTAATGATTTAATCTTGCAGGGAGATCTCTATCTGTCTAGGTTCATTATTCTTTTTACTATGTGGCCATGTAGCTGTATTGACTTTCAAAATAACTGCCTCATAAAGTAGTTGAGACCCGCATTGCTGGAAATAAATGAGCTACTAGGAGATGAAATGAGCTGCCAGACTTGTTTGGAATCTCCCAACTTCAGAAGAAAATAACAAAGTAAATTATAATATGATACCTGCAGGTGAAACTGGAAATGAAGGCTCTAAAATCCAACCAAATTACACAATGTAGTAAAGGTGAAACAAGCGCAGAATCCTAGTGAATGACTAGGCTTAGAGTGAAGGAGTTAATGGGTATTATTATTTTTTTGTTTTTGTTTTTGTTTTTGTTTTTGGGTTTTTTTTTGTTTTTTTTGTTTGTTTGTTTGTTTTTTGCTTAACTGACTAACTGGAAAGATACTCAGAGATCTAACAAAGCATTATATTTAGTGTTCTTATGGGCATTTCCAGATAAGACTGGCTTGTAGAGCAGTGAACAGAGTAAGTACGTAAGCCATCCAATTGGCGGACACTCAAATATAGAAAAATACGCGGGTGCCCCACCCACACCACCATGTTCATCATTTTTCTTCTTGTTGTTCTTGATCATTACACTACAAGGCCTTCAGTTTTGGTGTTCGGGGATTTGTACAAGTGACACTCTAGCACAGTGGTTTTCAATCTCTCAGTCACAGCCTTTTTAGAGGTGGAATGACCCTTTCAGCAGGGCTCACCTAAAAACATCAGAGAACACAGATATTTACATTATCGTTCATAACAGTAGCAAAATTACAGTTATGAAGTAGCAGTAAAAATAATTTTATGGTTGGGGTCCTAACAACATGAAGAACTACATTAAAGGGTCACAGCATCAGGAAGGTTGAAAACCATTGCATTAGCAGTTCTTATTCTTTAAGCCTAGAACTAAGGAATGTACAAGCTTATTCTTACTCTTATAGTTCTTTTCAGTAAGCCACATCATAGGTTTTATTAGTTCTCCAGCCCGAAGGCCGTCATTTTAGGACTATTTTAACATCTTTCATGATCACAAGTCCAATTATATTCATACTTACACAGACACATAATCATTATCCATCTATATATTTCAGACACATGCATACAGGTACACACGTTGAACGATACATAGCACATAAACTGAAGTTAACAAGAAAGTTTCTTGGTAGATGGGATCAGAATGCTTCGACAACTGTTATATTAAAAGGAAGCTAGGAATATTATAAGAAGTTAGACAAGAGAGAAAAGGACAGACAAAAGCACAGAGGCAGAATTGAAATGCTATTGGCTTAATTTGTCTGGTGTGCTTAAATACAATAGGTTAGGAGGGCCAAATTTCCAAAAATTTCTGGATCTCAAAAGGATAGGACATGAGGACATATTTATTAAAGTTTTAAAGTTGCTCTTTATTAAAAAATTTTGGACACATTTGTTATCTGTCAACTGTGAAAATAACACCAGTAAAAGATATATTTCTCAAACTTTCTAGAATGAGAAAAGCCACCCCTATATTTCGCCTAGGATACACCTGTACTCCACCTTCCCCAGGTGCTTGCTTGCACTGTGTAAAATGACCATAGAATATGCAAATCAAACGTAACAACTACTATGTGCATTTTTATATGATGAATCTTAATGGAATCATTGCATATCCATATACCAATTCATGATCGTGGAAGTAAAGAGAGACTGTTTCTGCTGCAATGCACCAGAAACTGCCAAGATTGTGTCATTCAGTGCATTTTGCCAATTATAGTTGAGTCACACAGACAGATCAGAATAGCACTTAGAAAATCCCCATGATTTCTGAATGTGTTACATATATCTTATTAGGAGAAAAGAACCTTCTCATATTTGAAAGTAAGATTTTAAGTTGCATACACCATTAAAGATTTAAATCTGGTCTATTCAAAGTTACCATTTTAGAAAATAATTCTGGTTATTAAAAAAAAAACAGTGAGCATGAATCAGTTCATTTGTTACATACGCATATATATGCCGCAAACACACATACACACACACACACAAACACACTCACACCCCTATTTTTGGGAGACTATTTTGGAAAAACTTAAGGAGTAGGTTGGGTCTTACAAAGCTGAGTTATCTCACATGTAAAGGTGTTGCTCTTCATTGCTTCATTGGTCTTTAATTGGTCTCCTGCTTTCTGAGATGATATGATTCCACACTCCATGCGTGTGCTTCTGTCATGCACCTCCATCCTGCTGGGATATATCCACAAAGCCCTCATCAGGAGCAGAGCAGAGAAGCTTCTGAATCTTGGACTTTCATTCTGTATAACTATGACCTCAATGAGTACTTCAGTGTCATTTTTTACAAACAGCATGAAGAATAATGTAATACACAGAGATAGAAAACTGCACTCATAAATGCATTTGGTATAATGTGGTATATTATAAATTCCTTTACACACACACACACACACACACACACACACACACACACACACACACACACACACCACTTGTAAAACTGGTGAATCTTAAAAGTCATCAGTCCAAACTCTCAGCCTCTACCACGACTTTCTCCTAGGTTTTATGTTGATGTTCAGTACACAAAATTCCTAGGCTTCCTAGGGATCTTTCCTTACATTCTTCTATCAAGATTCTCCAATGTTCATTTATGCATTATCCTGTTTATCTGCCATGAAAACCCTTGCAAGTGTGTGCACCCTACCAAAGTTGCTTTTAAAAACAATGATGAAGCTCTGAATCCTAGATTATATGGTCATTCTAGGATTTTGTTTTTATTATTTTCTCAAGTAAAATTCTGAGGAATAAAACCTCTGCCTTTTAATAAATTGAAATGTGACTCATGATTTTCCTTCCACACATTGATACATCTGTGGCTTTACCCTCTGCAGAGTGTAGGAAAAGGACCTACTTCATCCGAATTCATTGCTATTAAAGTTACTCAGAAGCACAGAAGAAACTTCATTACCTCAAATGCATTTCACCTACTCGGAAAATAACCATTTTGTAAAAAGCAATCCAACTGTGCTTTAGAACTTCAGATTACAGTTCTACAGGCTTGGGCAGATAATGATCACCAGTCTGCACAGAGTGCTTCCCAGTGAACAAGCCCGACGCCACCCATGAAAACCGATCGAGATAGCAAAGTGCCATCTGCCTTGAGATTCGTGAACAATCCCAGAACTTTATCACTATGAACAGCTTATGTATGAAGCTTTACCATAATGTGATTGCTTAAAAACAAAGAACTATTGTGTGCTGCATATGTGAAAATAGGATATACATTTTGAGGCATGTGTCTGTGTGTGTATACATAAGTGTGTGAGAGATTTATTTGTATGTGTGTGAGCACAAGTGTGTGGGTGTATGTGGGTGGCAGAGATTGATGTGAGGTATGGTTTTTGAAACTCTTCACCTTACATATTAAGACATGGTCTCACCTTTGATCTCAGAACTTGCTGATTCAGCAAGTCTAGCTAACCCTCTCAGTTCAGGAATCTTCTGGTTCCACCTTCCAAGTACTGGAATGAAAGGTGGCCGTGAGAACTTCAGCACTTACATGGGAGCTGGAGATCAAATCTCCACTCCTCATGCTTATCCAGCAAGTTTGCTTTTGTTTTTTTTTTTTTTTTTTTTGCTTGTTTGTTTGTTTTTACCACTGGGACCTCTCTCGAGCCCTACAAATTCTTATTCATAACTAGGTGAAAGATACCTTTGCTATATATTGCAATTAGACCATATTAATAAAGTGTTTCCAGATCATTTCATTGCATTGATTTTACTGTCAAGCACAACTCCAATATATATATAACTCACGCTCTTGACTGGAGGTCCCTTGATACTGAAAGCTGATGCTAAATTGTCCAGCATCTGCTCATAAAAACAAAAACCTAAAGATTACTACTTACCTGGATAGATTATTGTCGAAACTAGCATTTTATCACCCATTTTTTAAAATTAGGATCTATTTGGTTTGCCTGTCTATAGCAGTCACTGCTTGATGAGTTATTTTTTGTTTTCATTATTTTTAAAGCATCTTTTTTATATACCATATCATTTGCTAATTTTAAGCATGCCATTCAGTTAATAGTAAATTCACGGCCATCCAGCCATCACCACCATCTAATTGTAGAACAGTTTGATGTCTCTGCAAGGAAACCTTATGCCATTTTCAGTCGCTCCCCATTTCCACCCTCTGTACCAGAATATTACTGTGCTACGGTCTCCAGGGATTGCGTTTTCCTACAGAATTCTCATAAAGCGATCATGCAGTATGTGATGATTTTCATCTGACTCTTGAGAAGTCCTTTACCTAGCAACTTTAAAATGACAGTAAAAAAGCATTACTTGAGACTGACTCATCCTTCCTCAATTTTTAGTTCCACACATTTGATTAATAAACACAAAGTGCCACGCGAAGATAAAAGCATGCTATTAGCCAAAGAATTTTATTTAGGACTCCAAAATAGATCCAGTTCTTTTCTGTTTTACTTTTCAGTGTAGCAGCATAGTTTTGTTCTCCACGCCCATGCCTCCCCCCCAGAAATGGATGTTGACTCTTTGGAGCTCCAAAGTTAAAGAATGAGATTCTGTTTCTTCCCTACATTTCACTTTCCCAAAAGACTATAGTCAACAAAGATGTATGATCGTTTAGCTTCACTGAAATGGAATTTAGGTTGCAAACATAGTAATCTGGACCATGGAGCTTAGCCCGGAATATAACAATGGTCTCACAATCCAGAAGTGAGCCTAACCAGGCCACGTAGTCAATACAAGACAAGACCGAGATATAGAAAAAGAAATAAAGAAAGCATTCAAGAAAAAAGCTTTAATTTCAGCCACATGTTTATAAGATTTGGTGTGGTTGTAGCCATATCTGCGAAGTGCAATTTATGACACTGTGTCTCCCACATTAATAGCAGGATGTCATGATGTATGTATACATGTCTATGTTTCCAACAGTAACACCAGATCTTCATGCACGGTAGACAACTGTATGGTGGTATTTTCAGTAGTCAGGACAAATAGTAGAGGTGTCTGTTTTGCCTAGTTTGCATCTCACACATGCAGAGTAGTGTTCATAGCTTCACCTTCGAATCTTGCCTTGCTAGCCACTAAGATGAACTGATCTATTATGAAGATCACAAGGAAAGCTATTAACTAAAAGCAAAATTTGAATGCCTTAAATTCTGCTGTGCCCCATATTCTCCATCATCACTAGCCTTGCAAGTTGCTACAGGTTTTAGATCACATACACTTCTCTGGCCACAGGGATTCCTTCAAAAGTACGCTGAGGGATGGCAGTCTAAGTAATCACATGTCGCAGTCATCAGAGGGAAGAGAGGCCCCTTGGTCTTGCAAACTTTATATGACCCAGCACAAGGGAAGGCCTGGGCCAAGTAGTGGGAGTGGGTGGGTAGGGGAGCAGGGGTGGGGTGGGGTATAGGGAACATTCGGGATAGCATTTGGAATGTAAATAAAGAAAATAATAATAAAAAATAAAAAAATAAAAGAATATTGCCTTCCTAAACTGAGGAAAACAAGGGTTCATCAGATACAGCCATGAGGTAAGAAATATAAAGGAAAAGACGATTCAGCTGTGGGAGTCTCCCTACTGTGCAATAAAAAGGTTACCAAGGGTAAAACTGCATGCAAGGGAAGGCAAGTACAAGGGGAGAGATTCACTTTTAAAACAAGCCCAAAATAGGTATTAATTTTAATCTATTCGGGAAGGCTGGACTCTCAGAAAACAATTTCCTCTCACTAGGTCCTACTTTCCAGAGTGGCGACTTTAGAGATGAAGTTTTCACCACCTGAATTTGGAGATACCCCTAAACCACAGCAGCACTGACAGGGGCTATACCTACAGGGATCAGTGAAAGCTCCTCACACTCTTTGTCTCTTGATGAGTCATTACCTTAAACTTCACTAGCCCCCATTGTTTTGCTTTTGCTTGATTGGTTTGGTTTGGGTTGGGTTCTTGAATATTTTGTTTTGTTTATTGTTTGTTATTTTTGTTTTGTTTTGTTTTGTATTTTTTTGTCATTCTCAAATCTCATCTCTGCATATACCACTATATGATTTGCTTTACCTACTCTGGTGTAAATAGGATACAGGAAGATTAACAAAAATGAACTAAACATATAGACATGTGCATTAGTTCTACAGTATCATTAAAGGTCCAAGAGTGAGTCTAGAAAGTCTTTAGGGAAATGAATTTGCTTTTCTAGATCAGCCTGCTCAAAAGATCTGTGTTCACAGCACAAAAGTCTCTGCCCTTTTTAGCCTCAGTCCAGATCTCATTCATTGTACAGTCCTGCACAAAGCTTTCTTCACCCTCGAGGAGTCTTCTTGCTAGCATATCCTGTATTTATCTCTGACGTTTCATGTTAAACACTGTGTCCTTTCAGTTTAGCTACCCAGCTTTTAAAATTCACATAGATGTATTAATCCCAGGACCAGCTCAACAGCACCAGGCAGAATATCTAAACAAAGTCTCTCCATTTCCCCATGGGACACCTAATTCTGTATTCCAGTCTAAATGACTGCTCATTTAGAGAGCCATCATATACTATAATGTGAATCATTAACCATTTGTTCATTTTTCCACAACAGTTTCTGATCAGTTGAAAAATTCAAATGTACAACAGTATATATATGACCATTACTGAGAAAAATGCATGAGTTTTATATACATATAAGCACAAAATATATAACACATACATATATATAATATATATAAAAAACAATTAATTAATTAATTAATTAATTAATTAGGTGTGTATGTGTGTTTGGATTTTTCAAGACAATTTCTTTTTGTAGCCTTGGCTATCAAAGAACTGGTTCTGTAGACTAGGATGGCCTCAAACTCACAGAGACGGACATGCCTCTCCTCCTGAGTGCTGGGGTTAAAGGCATGTGCCCCCACAGGCCAGCTGGTAAAGACAATACTGAGCATCAAATGAGATATATTTTCAAACGGAACAAGAACTAAATCTGTATCCAATAGATCCAAGTTCAGTTATCTCATTGCTTCATAGAAAGTAGAAATAACATAGATTTTCACTTAGCTAGGGAGAAAATCAACAATACAAAAAAAAGCATATTATTATTTTCATTTCAAATGCTATCCCGAAAGTTTCCCATACCCCTCCCCCCACCTCTGTTCCCCTACCCACCCACTCCCACTACTTAAAAAAAAAAAAAAAAAGCATAAAATAATTTTTAGGAAGATCTTACATAGGAGCCATAATCTGAAATAGATACATTTGGATAAGTCCTCTATCCTAGGGAGAACAACTAGAGTAAAGAAAGGGTCTCATATAGGCCCCCAAATTTTCTAAATTGCATGAAAATATTAGGGGATTTTTATTTTTGTCATAAGCCAAAGTGAACATATGAAGAGAAGAAGGGATATTTCCAAGAGTCTAAATATATCCTATGAGATACCATTATGTCTCATTTTGACTTATGAGCCTGGCAGCTGTCCACAGGCTGATCCAGCACCCAACACCTTTCCTCCCCGCCCGAGGAGGGGTGTTCGCCTGGGAGTAGTCCCCCGGCATCCAGCGCCTTTCCCCACCCGAGGAGGGGTGTGTGCCC
>NC_034598.1:76907689-76913756 GCF_900095145.1 Mus pahari | reverse complement strand
CTCCCAACTAAAAAAAGCCCAGGACCAGATGGGTTTAGTTCAGAATTCTATCAGACTTTCAAAGAAGACCTAATTCCAACTCTCCTCAAAGTATTCCATTTTTTAAAAGATTAAAATTGTCAAGTTTTTTTATGTCGTTTAATATCCATTCCTAGCTGTTGTCCTAGAAGTCAGGGGACAAATAGATAAACCCTTTAGACACCTCTTTTTTCCCCAAAATGGGAAGAAACTGCTCCATAAGTAGTTATCATGTAGTCCCTTACAAAATACTTAATATGCAGCTATAATAATTATCATATGTAATACCTATAATAGAATGTAATAATATGACTAATTATTGATAATATTTTTGATTATTGATATTCCTTTATTTTGAAGAAATCATCACAGCTTATGGCTATATTTCCTATCTACAAAACTATGTCCCCCTTTATAATTAGTCATCTATAATCCTTCATAGATGTCTGGTCACCCTTGATCTCATCTCTTCTTAGCCCACACTATTTCAGAGAATACTTGCTACTCCAAATGTTCACAAAAATCTCTCTTCTGAACTTCCCTAGAAATAGATTTGTCGCTCTTTCCATTTCTTGGAAATTTTCTATATTTCTACTGCACTATGGTGCCAAGCAGAGCTTTTATAACCATGATCCTTTTGTCAGGAAAAATAGCTTCCAGATTAACACCCTTGAGGAAAGGGTTCCCAGTTGGGAGAGTCATGGTTTCCATAATTCTTCTGCATGCTATGATCAAAAATATCTTCTCTAGTCACATAGTTCATAGTTTTTGAATTTAACTCATTCATGTCTTCAATAAAAAGCTAATGGCTTACCACTCTATGTGTGATCAGCTACACAAAACCACCTAAACAAATTTTGTAAAGTTGTACATGCCTAGTTCTTAGCTCCAAAGACCTAAATAATCAAAAGTATGTGCAAGAGGCAGATGCCTATGTGTTCAAGTCAAAATATTCTACTAAGGTTAAAAACAAGAAATGCTTTGGCAAAGCATATAAGACTAAATTTTGTATTAGTCTTGAGCTGTTACAAAAAATACATGAAAATTTAACAATGCAAAAAATGATCAAGAATATATATAACAGCTGCTATACACATGTGCACAAATACAAAGGACAGTAAATATGAAAAGAGTGGCTTAAATACATCTGTAATTAAAGAAAGGAACACAATTATAACTAAAACAAGATGCTAATGTCCACAGTCAGGGGAAAGCTGGACATTGCTTTTGTAGGTAGATACTTGGTGAAAAGTTGTAGTGGGATTAACTTGATAGAAAACTTTGGAAACCAGTAACAATAGCTTTCAAAAATTTAAATCTATATGCATGTCATTGGAATGATCTGCCTATGAAAATATTCTCTTTGTATTCCCTTAGAAAACTGTCAACTATATATCAATATATATGTCAAAAATATTCTAAATATACTCTGATGAATGTGTGTATATATGCCCGAATTATTACTTCAACTTGCCTTGAAAGTCACAAATTTTTCTCCCAGCAAATAAAACCAAATATACAATTAGTTAATATACATGATGTATCGGCATTAATAAGAACCATTGAAAAGAGTAGAGGATTTGGGGCAATATCAGCTGTCCTCAAAGTACTGTTAAGTGAAACAATTAATATAGAAAAGAAAATGTTAACTGACTACAATGTGTGATCTGTATCTCAAGAAACTTTTCTATGTACTCTATGTTGTAATAGTTCCATTGGCTTTTGATTTGTAACAATAAAACAAAATAACAACAACAACAAAAACAACAAAAGACCCCTTCTGCTAATCTTGATACATGGCCAGGTTTGGAAATTACTATTATGCTATTCAGTTTGATGAAATACTAAGTTGTTCTGGTTAAACACATGTCTAGTCAACATTCTGCTATGCCACTAGTTTCTCAGAAGGATTAAATGAGATAATAAATGAGAAAACATTATTTTAAATCCCCCATTCTGTAAATTACTATGCTAGTTCAAATAACAAAACATTTTTATCACCATTAGAAGAATGAGATTCAAAACATAGAATCTATAAACATTAACAAGGCCAAAAATGTGATACAAAGTAGTTCATGGTAGAACTATGATCTATAATGGTGTTCTGTTGCCAAAACATGCTATGGGGATGGGGGCTCAGAGCCGGTGGGAATAACCAGCCCACACCTGATCTGGCTAAATGCCCACTCCATGAGAATGAGCTCCTAGTATGTAACAGTCCTTGGGTGACCAAGAACCTGAGATTAGCTATTCCAGGGAGTTGAGAGAAAACCGAATAATGATACTGTTTCTAGAAAGTAAAAATAAAATCTTCTAATGGCATTTTGCTACAGTCACATCAGTAGCTCATTTAGAAATAATCAGAGAAGCATCTTCCTACAGCAGATGAAACAAATACAGAAACCCACAGCCAGACAGTTGGTAAAAAGTAGGGGATCTTGAAACAACCAGCCCTAAATATCTCCATCAAATCTCTTCTTCAGCGTTCAGGGAGCATGTCTGAAGAGGAAGCAGAGGGAACGTAAGAACTCCAGGGCATGGAGAACACCAATGAAGAAGGCCCTCATCTCTGAGAAAAAGTGGGTGTCTGATTCCCCTGCATTCCCTTGGGCTCTTTTCCTTCTATTCGATATTTGTTGTTGTTGTTGTTGCTGTTGTTGTTTTTGTGTTTTTTTGTTTTGTTTTTTCTTTTAGCTTATATATTTTATTTTATTATTATCCTCTAGAAGCCTGGGTTTTTTTCTAATGAGAAACAGAAAGGGGGTGGATTGAGATGGGAGGTAAGGTGGGGAGGAACTGGGGGTGCAGGAAGGGGAAACTATAATCAGGAATATTATGTAAGAAAAATCCTATTTTCAATAAAAGAAAAATTATATATATATATGTATATATATATATATACATATATATATATATATATATGATAAAAAGTAGAACAATAAATAACTAGCATTTAAAAAAGGTCTTCAAATATCACCACAGAAATGATTGTGAGAGAGGTCATTTAATACATGAAATGGTTGGTTCTTTTAAGTATAAATGAGAAGTTTATAAGATAAAAAGATCACACCTGATGGAAGTAGAAATTCAAATAAGACCATAGCTGGTTATAAAAGTGAATACATGCAATTGACCCATGCATGGACTAGCAATTACTCATTATTTTACTTCAGTAATATATATTAAATACTTCTGATCATATTGGAATAATTTTTGGAAGCAGGCTTATATGCTGGATGCCACTGTATCTTCTATGGACTTTGGGGTAACTGTATGAAAGGAAGAGATGAGTTAGGAGAGTATTAAGGTGGGATAAAAATCAGCACACCACGAAACATTAAAATATTGTAAATTGAAAAGCAATGTTAAGTAAGCATATGATTTCATGCATGTCTATTATGATAAAACTGACCATTAAATCTGTTATATGCCGATGTGTATGCTATACATGTAGCCTTCTACACACAACAGTCTCTTGAAAATATTTAAGAATGACATTATAGAGCATAGGGTAAAGATAAAATTTTTAAGTAAAATTATTTCCAACTATTTCAGCATACCACAAAACCCATGGACATTATACTATATTTACTATATTTATAATTCATATTCATTAAGATTTCTTATCTCTTCTTTTTTTTTGACACAGGGCTGTCCTGGAACTCACTTTGTAGACCAGGCTGGCCTCAAATTCAGAAATCTGCCTGCCTCTGCCTCCCAAGTGCTAGGATTAAAGGCACGCAACACCACCACCCAGTTCTTACCTCTTCTTGACTATGTCTTATTATGCTATTTTTAAGATAGCTGTTAAATGTCCATTTATGAATGTGCTTTGTGCTTAGAGCAAATAGGAGTGCTACTTTTACTTAATATTGAAATTCATTTTCTATCCAGTTTTACTGGGGAATTTTAATTTTAGATTCCTACACTATTTGGGTGACTTCCAGGACTGTACTTAAGTACACAGAATACAAATCTGCAGATCAAGAAGTATAGCTAGACCCCTTTTTCTTTAATAGAAAAGCCATTAGACAGCTCCTGCAAAATATACTTCCAAACTTATATTACGAAAATACATTAATAGTATATATCCCATGATTGATATTGCCAATATTTTTTGTCCCTTTCCTACATGAAAGGAGATAAGAGAATGGAAGCGTTATAAGACAAATTTTATAGTTGTGCTAATGATGTTTTATAAGAATCAAATATTATATTAAAGATGAGTCTGCTCACAGAAGAACTAGAGTTATTTTGGAACTGACATTTGATTCTGTGTGTATGTGTGAAATTCATTTATCCGTTTTGTTCTTATATCTTAAATTGTTCTCCTTCGATCAATTAATCTCCTCCAGTTTTGCAAAACAAAAAATAATAGTCTAAAATGGCATTTCTAAAACATTTTATTGTGGAGTTGTATTTTAAATGATCTGCAAAGACCCTCTTCTCTCTTTCACATGACTTCACAGTAATAAATGCCAATTTATTCTACATAATAATTTTTCTGTTTTATACTAACATGGACTTGAGACCATCTTTATTTAGAAAACCACATGTTGATACAACATCAAGACAGCAATTTCAAGATTTTCTCAGATTTTTTTTGAAACTATATGTTCTGCATTAAGGTTGAGAATCACTGGTGAATAAAATGTGATCTATTATTCTTGTATTAAAATAAAAACTGGAACAGAACATATAAAGATTGTATTATCCTAGAGATCTGAGAAAATTTGGCACATTTTTGAAGTTAGATCTCTTCCGTTTGAAACTAAATTCTGTTTCTCTACAGTAACATACATCTTATGCTCATCTTATATAGAATTGTCCAGATCTCTACTTTAGTTTCACCTTTGTTGGGACTATTTGATTTTTTAATATGCCTTTTAAGTGTAGTGAGTGAGTTTGTAGACTTTCAAATAATTTTTAAACATATGTATCTGCAAATAGGATTTGTAATCAATCAGTTGACAAAGATAAAAAGAGCTCACTTATTATAAAACTCTCAGTTTAAGTTTAAGTTGAACTGTAAAGTCACAGAGAAAATCCACTCTCTCTAACAAGTCAGATCTGAGTAGTTGGTAATAACATATAACACCAATAGCTGTCAACTCAAAGCCCCTATCCTGCCAGGTTATTCATTTGGGGTGAACACAGAATCAAAGTAACAAACTCTGGTTCCCAGCAAAGCCTGGTTCAGAAAACAAGACAATCTCATAGTTTTTAAAAAGTAATCGAATAGGTAGGAGAAAGCCTTGTCTAGTCCCGGATTTTAGTGGGATTGCTTCCAGCTTCTCTCCATTTACTTTGATGTAGGCTACAGATTTTCTGTAGATTGCTTTTATTATGTTTAGGTAGGGGCCTTGAATTCCTGATCCTTCCAAGACTTTTATCATGAATGGGTGTTGTATTTTGTCAAATGCTTTCTCAGCATCTAACGAGATGATCATGTGGTTTTTGTCTATGAGTCTGTTTATATAGTGGATTACATTGATGGATTTATGTATATTAAACCATCCCTGCATCCCTGGGGTGAAGCCTATTTGGTTACGATGGATGATTGTTTTGATGTGTTCTTGGATTCGGTTTGCGAGAATTTTATTATTTTTGTATCGATATTCATAAGTGAAATTGGTCCAAAGTTCTCTATCTTTGTTGTGTCTTTACGTGGTTTAGGTATCAGAGTAATTGTGGCTTCATAGAATGAATTGGGTAGAATATCTTCTGTTTCTATTTTGTGGAATAGTTTGAGAAGAACTGGAATTGTGTCTTCTTTGAAGGTCCAATAGAACTCTGCACTAAGCCCATCTGGTCCTGGGCTTTTTTTTTTTGGGGGGGGGAGACTATTAATGACAGCTTCTATTTCNTTAGGTGATATAGGACTGTTTAGGTCATCAATCTGATCCTGAGTCAACTTTGGTACCTGGTTTCTGTCTAGAAATTTGTCCATTTCCTCCAGGTTTTCCAGTTTTGTTGAGTATAGCCTTTTGTAGTAGGATCTGATGATGTTCTGGATTTCCTCAGGGTCTGTTGTTATGTCTCCCTTTTC
>NC_034598.1:76905455-76907684 GCF_900095145.1 Mus pahari | reverse complement strand
TTGGGTTGATTCTTTGAGTAGTTCTTTTTGTTTCCACTTGGTTGATTTCACCCCCAAGTTGGATTATTTCCTGCAGTCTACTCCTCTTGGGTGAATTTGCTTCCTTTTGTTCTATGGCTTTTAGGTGTGCTGTCAAGCTGCTAGTGCATGCTCTCTAGTTTCTTTTTTGGAGGCACTCAGAGCTATGAGTTTTCCTCTCAGGAATGTACTCACTGATAAGTGGATATTAGCCCAGAAACTTAGAATACCCTAGATACAATTTGTAAAACACATGAAACTCAAGAAGAATGAAGACCAAAGTGTGGAGACTTCGCCCCTTCTTAGAATTGGGAACAAAACTCCCATGGAAGGGGTTACAGAGACAAAATCTGGAGCTGAGACAAAAGGATGTACCATCCAGAAACTGCCCCACCCAGGGGTCNATCCCATAACCAGCCACCAAATGCAGACACTATTGCATATGCCAGCAAGTCTTTGCTGAAGGGACCCTGATATAGCTGTCTCTTGTGAGGCTATGCCAGTGTGTGGCAGTTACAGAAGTGGATGCTCACAGTCAGCTATCGGATGGGACACAGGGACCCCAAAAGAGGAGCTAGAGAAAGTACCCAAGATGCTGAAGGGGTCTGCAACCCTGTAGGTGTAACAACAATATGAACTAACCAGTACCCCCAGAGCTCATATCTCTAGCTTCATATGTAGCAGAAGATGGCCTAGTTAGCCATCATTGGGAAGAGAGGCCCCTTGGTCTTGCAAACTTTATATGCCCCAGTAGAGGGGAACACCAGTGCCAAGAAGTGGGGATGGGTGTGTAGGGGAGTGTGGGGGAGGCTATAGGGGAATTTGGGGACAGCATTTGAAATGTAAATGAAGTAAATACCTACTAAAAAATTGGAAAATAAAAAAAAAAGTAATCAAGAGCAAGGACAATTAAGCAATGAGTCTTCTATAGCTTAGTGTCTAACTTTAAACAGAAATAGAGAAGAACAATGTCTCAGGAGAGAGAACAGAGGTTAAGCATCAGTTTGTATGAACAGCCCATTTTAGTTTCCTATCACTGTGGTGTTAGGAAATTGTGGAACTTTTAGAAAAACTCTAGAAAGGAAAAGATAGATACAAAAAAAAAAGATCATAAAATTGTTTAAATAGACACTACACATGAGTGAATGTATGTTAATCTTGCTTTAAAAGGATCAATGATAACCTGTACATTTGTTAACACAGTCACAGAGGTGAAATTTATGGGGAATGTATTGGTAGACTGCTGGTTAGATTGATGTATGAATGAAGATTTCAGGTAGATCCCTATACCTCTAAGCATAGGTCCTTCTTTGCCTCGGTCAGAGTCCTTAACTTCTGAAAGTCTGTGTATGTGCTCTCTTATTTCTTTGGCACTGTGATGGTGTGGGTGTGGGTAAGAGAGATCTAAGTTATTTCCATTTATGTTTCTCTTCCATCCTAAGAGGCTTGTTCCAAATTAAATATGGCTTATTACTAATCCACAGTTCAGTCTGTGAAACTAGAAAGAGAAACATGTCCATTTCCTGTTAAGAGATCATATAAATTCACAAGTAAATTCTTTTTAGATCTTTCTTTTCTAGAACTTAGTTACAGTACATTACCCAATTGTGAGGGAAGCTATAATTCATCACTCTTAGTTGCTTACACATGTGATCAACTAATATTACAGAGGAGGATATAAATAAATAGTATGTATTATTTTCATATTGTCAAACATTATTTTCAGCATTTAACATTCACCCCTCTCTGCCAGGTGATTGGATGATCTGATGTAATTTTTGCACACCTATGAAAACTGTCCATTCAATAGATAAAAAAAAATCAAATCCTTGCCGGGCGTGGTGGTGCACACCTTTAATCCCAGCACTCAGGAGGCAGAGGCAGGCAGATTTCTGAGTTCGAGGCCAGCTTGGTCTTCAAAGTGAGTTCCAGTTCAGCCAGGGCTATACAGAGAATCCCTGTCTTAAAAAAAAAATCAAATCCTCAGAGGAATTAAAACTCCCCAAAGTCTTCATAAAATGTATATGACCAAAATACAGGCAACAATAATAAAACAAACAACAACCACATAAAGAAGTTACATGACCATAGATCAAGTGATATTTTATCTAAATCTAAATAAATTATGTTCTTGTCTCAGAATGTGACAGTCAAATAAATGTGGGCAAGCTAATGTGGTTGGACTTTCTTTTTTTTTTTTTTTTTTTTTTT
>NC_034598.1:76888546-76905100 GCF_900095145.1 Mus pahari | reverse complement strand
TGGGAGTGGGTGGCTAGGGGAGCAGGGCAGGGGGAGGTTATAGGGGACTTTGGAGATAGCATTTGAAATGTAAATAAAGAAAATATCTAATAAAAAACAGTGAAGTTCATTTTTATTCATTTAGTGTGTATTTTATAAGAGGATTTAATCTCTAATATTTTTCTTGTTTATTTAAATCTGAGTTTCCATTTCTGGGGTTTGTTTCTGTATGGAGATTATCCCTTTGCTTACTGGGTCAATGACACAAAGATGTATTTTTCACATGATTTTTTAGTATGGTGATGAGGTATTATTTCATAAATAAAATATTAAATCATGATTAGGTTTGAGAAATAACTAAAAAATCACAAAACGTAATTTTTATTTTATATTTAAGAATATTTAAAATACCTAAAGAAGATACAATAGCATGTAGCCACTCATTTTTATATAATACTATTACCTTACCCACATGGCATACATTCTAAGACCTTGGGAAATATAAAACCGTTGGTTCACCATGAATTTTCTTATAAAACCAAGTCTATGAGATGTATGATCTTATAAATTAGGAACAAGAAGGTTTACTCTATTTACTAATAAGATAATTAAATAATTATAACAATAAACTGTAGACTAACATATGTTCATCCTCTCTCAACATCTAATTGTACTTGTTTTATTTTTTAATTTAAAGAAAGTACCTTGAACCTATTATTTGAGATATTGCTAACATAAATACACATGTACTGTGGGACAATTATTAAGTGAAATATTAGTTAATTAAATACAGTCATTTGATACTGTGGTAGTTAATCGAATAACTGGAATGCCTTTCAAGTAATTCACCGGTAGGTTAGCATATACAGTGCAGATACACAGTGAACAAAGAGATGATTCCTGTCTCTAATGGTACAGCGAAACTTAAAGATTTCATCACAATACCCAAAAGAGTACCCAATTTAAGATCTGTGGGTTGTCTACTTCCAGAATTTCCTTTTTAAGAACTTATCATCATGTTTCATCACAAGTAGTAGAAATCACAGAAATCTTAATCATGGATAATGTAGCATTACATCTCATGTGAGCACTTTTACACAGCATATGCTTATTCATTTATTTCATTAGAAGGAAGGGAACTCAAACTATGTTATAATCTAGAGTCTGATATTCATCTCTGAAAAATTCATTTTCAGTATTTTTTTTGGAAAATCAGATAAAGAGAAATATTTCCTTAAGAATGGGTATCATATTGCATTTCTATTAATATATAGCAAATTACAGCATATAACATACAGACTTTATTTCATAAATTCCATAAGTAAACCATCTTGTGACTGGTTAGTTGAATCTACTTATTTAGAATCTCACTACAATTAAAAGGAAATAAATATAATGGCATGGAAAACATCTTAACTGCAGGCTTGTCCATTGAAAATCATGTTGGTTGTCATGACTGTGTGACTGACTGGAGATCTGGCAATTAATGAACAGCCACCCTCAGAGGATGTCTATAATTCTTTCCAGTGTGGATCTCCTCACTAGCAATGCACAGCAGGATTAAATATAAGCATGGATCTACAGCAATCACCTTGATCTTTGAATTCAGCAACAATCAGGTCTCATGCTGAATTTCACTGAACAGAAGGGGGCTAGTGAAGGCTTTTTCTCACCTGGAGCACCTGTACATATAGTTGACACATAGTTATCGACCTACATAACCTTTTATTTGTCTTCCAGCTGTCAACCATGAATATTAAGCAGTAATGAGAACCATTTTAATCTCAGCTTCAATTAAGAGTTCTCAAAGATCAGAAATTTATTTCGATTGTCTTCCCTATTTTAAACTGATGTCGTTCATGTATTTATCATCATCCATGGTGAGAAATGTGAACAAGGTTTCTGTTTTGGAGTCAGGGATGAGAAGAGTAAAAGAATGAGACAAAATAAAGTATCACCCAGCAAAAAAAAAAATAAATAAAAAAATAAAAAATGAGATTAAGCCTTGAAGAAGAAATTAGAAGAAGAAATTAGAAAGAAGAAATTAGAATCAGCAGTAATTGAGATAGATGGAAATCGTAACTAAAGCAAAGCTGAGAGAAGGAAAATGAGGAGGCCAGCAAGGGCAATGTTCCGAAGTGAGTCTGCAGCACTATCAGTTTATAGCACAGCCTTCGTGCCACAGTTACCAGTGAAAGCTTTGAGATGCAATTCCCAAGCCACACCTCAGTCACAGTGAGCCAGAATCTCTGAGGAGTGACTCCAACCTCAATATTGCAATATGCAATAGTCTTTAATGATCCACTCCCACCCCCACCCCCAAATAGTTCAATGTGAGGCTGACTGAGAATCAATTGGCTATCCTCAGAACTCAGTTTGCCATGAGAGTCAAGCAGCAAAATTAGCATCGGCGGGTTAGAAATGGAGACATTTATTCCAACTTCACACCTACAGGCCCGAGCCAACACTCTTCTAAGCTCCACATAC
Organism: Mus pahari; assembly: GCF_900095145.1. Lineage (NCBI taxonomy): Eukaryota > Metazoa > Chordata > Mammalia > Rodentia > Muridae > Mus > Mus pahari. The sequence continues at coordinate 76,902,634 of NC_034598.1, read as the reverse complement.
AATTCCCTTGTGATAAACCTTAGCAAATGCCTAGTGCTAACAAATTCTTACATTACATCTGCCGCATAAGTGTGTCTTCACAACCATGAACCTTGGTGGAGTTCTCTGGACCTTTATTGACAGGAGGAGAGAAAAATGAGTAAATAGACAGAACAAAAATTCATTCACTACGAATGATGCATGAGGAATGGGAGGTACGTCCTATTTTAGTTTTCTTCACTGATAGAATTCTGATTTTTACAGATATGTTTAAACTTAGAAAACAAGCATTTGCTCTTCTTATGCCAACTTAATTGACTGGTGGTAGCTGGCTGGAGAAATGCTATTTTTAAAACTGCTTTGGCTAGAAAGAGACTACTCAGATGGAATAACTATGTTTCTGAGAAATGACAGTTGAGCTGCATATTGTGAAAAACCGATCTGGATTTCCTCATTCAACATTAACTCTCATAACAGAGGGCACCCATTCTAGAGTCTGATGAAAAGGATTAAGGGTACCTTCCTATAACACACCCATTTATTAACTCACTCATTCTTGCACAGATTCATTCACTTATTGATTCAAGTACCCGTTTTATGTCCCAGACACTTACTACCCTGGATGGCAGACTCCTACGTAATAAGGGTCACCTTACCTTTCAAAATAAACATGCGGCAGCCTCCTGAGAGTCCAAGAACAAAGCTCTTCACATCACCATCAATCATGCTCAAGGCTGATGAGGGAACTGGTTTTACCAGACGGCTTTGATTATCCCATACTGCAGAGCAATATTTAGCAGGAACCCACGATATGATGGCTCATTCAAACAGCCTTTTGCTCAATTGAGCAGAGCTGCAGAATTAGCATCCTTGTGACCTTCATAAAAGCTTTTGCAAGTAGATTTAATTTGAACACAAGTTAGAAATAGTTAATTCATTTTAAAACCATAATTTAATATGCTGCTCTAACACAAATCTTACAAGAATAAACTATTTAAAGGATTATGGTTTCTTTTCTTTTCACTACAAAAGGAAAATATCTGTAGGTGGCTATCATTGAAGCCCCGAGTGAGGAAGATTTTTCCACTTATATTCCTTTTATAATAAAGAACTGCTGGAAACACTGGAGATGTTTGTTGGTGATTGTGCCAATATACCTGGGCTTTATTTCAAACAGTGAGTGATTCCTTTGACTATGTTTTCAGCCAAAAATAGAGTTACTCATAAATTGCATGAATACCTTCCAGCTCATAATTGCCAGGTTCCGGTCTGAGATTTTAGTCATCAAGTTCTTTTAGTTTCTTTGAATCCTAAATTGACGTAACCTTCTTTTTCTTCCTTGCCAGCAGCAACTACCCACTCCTTCCTTCGTCACCCTTGGGACACACAGGGCGGGGGGTGGGGGGGAGTTGATGGAGAGAGACAGAGAGACAGAGGAAGACAAATAGAAAAGTGTACTACCATAATGTGTTACTCATAAAAAGCATCTTACAATGATACAGCGATGAGCAATTTCTGATCATAAAGCTTCAATCTGAATGAAATTGCTTCATCACCTCATCAAAAATTCCGTTTATTTCTTGAAATAGTGATCTGTTCAGAATTGCCATTATAGAAAAATATCTTTAAGTCCAGGGTAAATGCATGCAAACTGAAAAGAAATTAATATCTTTTTCATGTTACTCTTAAGATGTCTGAGGAAGATAGTTTAGGAAAATTAGTTTTGGTAAACAGAAAAACTGTACTTACAATTCCATCTGCCTTTCTACCTTTGTATACTTTCAGCTTTTCCAAAATGAGCACGCGATGCACTTATTCAATATTGAGATATAAAAGAGAAACTCATATATATTCAAAATATAACCCGTACAAAATAAGAAACCACCTAGAAAAGATAAAAATGTAATTTATAAAAATTGTAATATTTAAAATCAATATGATGACTCAGCAAGATATTTGCCACCACATTGGAAAACCTGAATTTGATCTCTTGAAGACATATGAAGGAAAGAGAGTAACTTATAAAAGCAATAATTTATTTGTTTTGTTTATTTGTTTTTTGAAATTGTCACAGTGAACATGCTGGACTTTTTTGCTCAGAAAATCAAAACACTCAGTCAAATCTCTGTATGTTTCTGTTTTATAAACAGGATGAATGATATTTGTTCACAGAGAAAATTAACAACACAGTGTTCATTTATTAAAAGGCCAATTTCTACCATCAAAATTTTGTGTCTTTAGCCACAAATCCCATATGGATTAATACACTGGAATAATACTGTAGGAAACATTGAACTACTAAGAGTGCCATGAAAGTAATGGAGATAGATTTGCCATAGTCAAATTTTTATTATTATAGCAAAATTTCTGTCAGAAAGCACTTTACATGGGCTCATGGTTTCATAGGGTCAGCGTTTAGTTGCGTGGCTCCATGGCATTGTGGTTCTACAAGACAGAACATTATGAAAGCTGGAAGCTATAACAAGGGCTGCTTATTTCAAAAGAGATACCCTCATTGACCCTGTTCCTCCACCCAGATTCCACCTTTGAAGAGCTCATCTAGCTTAAACTTACCAGTGAATCCATTCATTCATGAAGTTATAGTCTAACAACCAAATCCCCTCTTACTGGCCCCACCATTTGGGCATGAAACTTTGGACATTTATTATTTCTTTAGGATAATTTATACCTAAACCATATCTAATGGCAAACTTGAATTTTTCTTTAAAGTTGAATATTAATTGCATGTAATATTTATTATATGGAAAGAGAAATAAACTTAAGGAAAAAGATCTCTCTGAATACCATGTACATTTAAATAGAAACATCCTAATTATAGTACTCTTGGCAATATATCCAAATGACTATATCCTGCTATACAGATACTCTTTATACATTTTATTGTTGTTCTTTTTACAATAGGCAGGGAATGAATATACCCTAGATGTCTGGGATATTATTCATTTAATAAGAAAATAATATTAAGAAATTTGCAGGTAAATGGATGGAACTGCAACCAATCATTATCAAAAAAAGTCTATTATAGAAACTTCCTATAATATAAACACACACACACACACACACACACACACACACACACACACACATTTGAAAATGAGATTAACTAGTTCCCCTATAATGAGAGAACAATGCTCCTATTAAACACTACAGGATAACAAAAGAAAAGGCCCAATGTTAATAATAAGTTGCTTCTAATAGAGTTACCAGCCACTGAACTCTCATAAACTCTTTGATATTACAGACTACTCTTTTTTTTAAAAGATTTATTTATTTATTTATTGCATATAAATACACTGTTGCTGTCTTCAGACACACCAGAAGAGGGCATCGGATCCCATTACAGGTGGTTGTGAGCCACATGTGGTTGCTGGGAATTGAACTCAGGACCTCTGGAAGAGCAGTCAGTGCTCTTAATGTCTGAGCCATTTCTCCAGCCCCAGACTACTCTTATTGTTCTTATTTACCCTCAAGAAATTGATGGTAAGACCCTATCATTGAAGCCATTCCATACTTGGATCATAGAACATGAAGAAATGATGCTGGTATGAACCTGGAAACTTCACCTCTCCTGGCTAGCTTTCATGAGCTAGTTGGGGCTATTCAGTCTACCAGAATAGAAAAGTTATCATTAATCTTACTCATCTATGAATATATGCCCACTAGTACATTAGCAGTATCAGTGTCATTGGAATAACCTAACACTTCATGACTCTATTTAAGGCCCAATCCCCAAGATGGAACCCACACCTGGTACCATTAACAGGGCCAAGAAACTGTGGCTGGATAGTTCTCAGCACAGATTCTACTATTAAGTTCTTTTCTAATGGTGCATAGTATTTACCTGGAAGACTTTTTGTGGTACCCATAAACTAATACACCTTCCAAATGTCATCAGAGAGGTTTCTTTTGGTAGCAGATGACAATGAACAAAGAGATCTCAGACCTGATCCCTGACCAGAGTACAGAGAATAAGGAGCTGCAGAGTGCTCAGCCCTAAACAAGACTGATGTAGGACACATCCCCTCCTCCTAAAGCTCAGGACCATTGTAGAAGAGGGCATAGATAAACTCTGAAAGCCAGAGATGGTGGATGACGACAAGAAAAGTGTTTCCTGAATACAAGCAGGCAATTTGAACTCAAAGTGATTAGGAAAGTGTGCACAAACTTAAGAATTTCAAATATACTAAACCCCAGTGTGAAGTGGAGAGGAGGACATGAAGTCCTACTCCTAGATGAGAAGCTATTGGTAATTGAAAGCCACTGAGAGAGGAAGAGTTAGTGTTTACTTTAAGCGTGTGAGCACAGGTAGGTCTATCATGCTCACATGTATGGCCACATACAGCATTATTGGTATTTAATGGGTTAAAATCTACGAAGACACAAAGCTAGAAGGTATAGGGTGGAGGATAGATCTGGGATTCTATTGAGGAGGGTGGTGGAAATGTTCAAAGCACAATGCACAAAATTCTCAAGTAGTTTATAAAAAGAATATATTGTAAATATAAGAAAAATCCAGGGTTTTCTGTATTCTCCAGACATTTTTGGCCTGGAGCCACATTTAGATGTCAAGATATTTACATGTTTATCAGCTCTGATGGGGTGTTGCCTCATCTACATCCTGGTGCTAAAGCACAGCAGGAAACTTCTGAGTGTCAGATGCACACAATTCATTACTCCACTCTCAGCATGTTTCTGAGGGCAGCCCACATATCCAGTGCCTTTTGTCACTAGTCTCTTCGAGACATCCCCACCCACAAAACTCACCACCTTATTTTGGCTTTCTAGCCCAACAAACAGACATAAGGATATCACAGGAAAAAAAAAAATGGAAAGAAACTATCCAGAGAAGGAGGCAGAAACAGTAACAGAAAATCATCCCAAAGTCTTCAGTCCTCCATATTTGGGGATTCCCAGTTAAGGAAAACTAAGCACTGTAGGTTATATCCCTTGAGTGTTGAGGATGAAGAAGCAGAGAACAGACTGAGCTAAAACTGTTTGTAAAGAACATAAAAGAGAATGATGTGAGTACATCAGAGACTGAGTAAGATTAGGAGTCATACTCTAAACTATTTTAATCCTTTACATCATAGTTCACAGACTGAAGTTACTGATTGATTTTTGTCTCTCTCTGACGCTCCTTTCCAATAGGATCTGAATGCCTAAAGATGCTGGAATAAATACGCCATATTACTTATTAGGTCACAATTGACGAAAGACCCTGATGCTTAACAAATGAAAATTAAGGTTTTATTTTTTTAGATAAATTAGCACATGTAGTTACCAACTCTAGTAATGGTATGGTACCATCAACATATGAATTGTTTTTTTATTCTTACATGATACATTGAATTCTTTACATTCTAACACGGTGCATCAGGAAAGCTTATTGCTGCCCTTTGTCCAATGTGTGTGTATATGATGAAGAAGAGTGTGGATGAATGTAAGAAGCAGTCGGTGTAGATCTGATAGCTAAACCTGGATTTAGGCTGAATTCAAATCCCTCAAATCGACAGTGTCTTTGAAAGTTAACATACCAAATGAGCAAATTTGATCTCCTCGCATGGGAATATTCCTGCCGTTTTATGCAATTCCCTAAAGGACAAAGTAATTAAAAATAATTGAGCATAAATATTAATTGATGTAGATCTCTTTTATAAGGGTAATCTTTTCTTTTATTGAGTATTAGAAACTCGGCAGTATAAAATTGACCCAGTTTGATGGAAACAAGTTCTTTTGCTTCTTCTTTTCACAGCATGGCAATGGGAACAATGTTTTGGATTGAGGTTATGACCTTGCCCCGTTTCTGTTGTCCTTGGTCCAGCTCACAGGAGCTTGAACAGAGTGACACTGTGACAGCAACACTGTGTATGTCTTCCTGTGAACCAGCATTCAGCCTGGCATTCACCGTAATAATGCACTAGAGGCAAGCAGGAAAATTACTAGCTTAACGGAGTCTATAACAAGACTGCAGCCATATATAGTGAAACCATTTGATAAAATTGATGAGTTCTCCTGGGGGACGGGGAGGGGGGAGCAGGATAACTAGTCCAGTGGCAAAATTCTTAGGCCTTTCTTAAACAAAGAATACACCATATTTTTGGACTCCTGATTCTTAGGAACGCAGGGTCTGGGACCACCTTCTTCTGCTTAGTCTCCTTTTCTTTCAGCATGACTTGCTGGAGGAGAGAGAAAACTCACAGAGAACTTTTAAGAACATTCTGGGACAATTATTTCAAATGAGGTTGGTAGTGGATGTTAGAAGACAGAGAGCTTAGAGAATGATTTTGAATAATCTTTACTTTAATACAGTGTTTGACTCCAGTTCTTTTTAGTGACTGGTTTTATTTTATCTAGCTCCCATATATCCAGTGGCCAAATACTAATTTAATCAGCATCAAAATTTTTCACTATGTCATAAAATGGTGGAGTAAAAGGATGCGCCAAAATGATTAGCACACTAATCAGGCTTTTACATTCTTGTTTTGAAATAATGAATTTGGCATAGTGCAGTCATTATGGCAAGTCCCCATAGCTTTTAAACACTCCATTTAATAATCTTGATGGATTTTTTAAAAAATCTATTATAAATCCCATAGCTAGCCAGCAAAAGGAAGAAACTAACACCAACTTCAGAGCCAGAACCACGAACTCACTATAGCTTATGATTAATGCTTCCTAGAGATTAAGAGAAAGGATTAAGGTCTCCGGAGGAATATAAAAAATAAGTCATATTGCAAACCAAGAGAATTTTTACTATATTCTATTTTATATATATGATATATATAATATGTATGTATATTTGTTACAAGATCTAAAAAATGACAAAAGTTCAAAAGATTAATTTTTCAGATTTCAAATGTTCTATGGACATAAGTAAAGTAAGATTTCATTCTAAAAATTTTATTAATATTATATGGTCTAAAGTGATAATAATCAAACATAATTTTATAATTTCCCTCCAAGTTAATGAACATTGGTTAATAACCTCCTGATACATCTAATACTGCTTTACATGAAATTAATGCAAAGGAAAGGTGAAATGGAAACCAATGTGTTATCTACCAATATTTTCACTTTGAAAATCAAGGTACAAGCTAGGTCTGGAGGGTCACAGGTTGGAGTCAATATCAGTTCAAGGCCAGCATGGCTGACATATTTAGTTCTAGGCTAGCCAGAGCTACATAGTAACCTCTCATTCACTCTCCCCACCACAAAAAGAAAGATCAAAAGAAAACATATACCAAACAACCCAAAAAGTAATAGAACACACAAACAGCAACATAGAGTCTGCTTTGTGTTGGGTAGCTGCTCCTGGGTGTGATCCCTGCCCTCCAGTGTGGTTGATACATACCTAGTGATAATACATTGGAGAAAACTGGTTTCATCTTTGCCAGACATATCAACTACAAATAGCTTCTTTTTTAAAGGTGTAACTCTATGTCCACCACCTCTTATCAACACTGAGATTCTGTCTGGATTGAACTTGTGTAGATCTTATGCATTCTGTCACAGTATATGTGTATTTATATGTGCATCAACCTGTTGTGTCTGGATGACACTTTTTTTTCTTGGAGTCATACACCAACTCTGACTTTTAAAATCTTTCTGATCTTCTTCCACATAGATCCCCAAGCCTTGTGGAAAGATGCTTGTTAAAGACATCCATTTAAGGCTCAGTGCAGAAAAGTCTATTTCTCTTTGTTTAGTTGTGGGTCTTTGTGTTGGTTCCCATCTATTGCAAAACGAAGCTTCTCTGATAAAGGCTAGGATACACTGACCTATATGTATAGCAATATGTCACTAGAAGTCATTTTATTTCTATCTTCATTTTACAGGATAATATAATAAGTTTTCCCCTGGAGTCCATGACCTATCTATTCTCAGGTCCCACTTTAGCACTGTCACGTATTGGTCCTGAATTATTGAAAGGGTGTTCAATAATAGAACAGAAAAGTGCTTGGTTACTCCGACAATGTATGCGCCTCTGTTGCACCAGCATATTTTCCAGGCAGATTGCTGTTACAGGCCTCAGGAGTTCTAGCTGGGTGAAATTGATGGTTAGTTTTCCTCTCTTTCCAGACCCATGAATGCTAGTCAATAAAGGTAAAACTAGCTGAGGAGCATATATATGGAATAGTAAGGTGAATCTTCAGCAATAGGGCTGTACCATCAGGTCATGGAAAATACAAAATAGCCTTGGCAGTAACCTCTGATGTATAGTGGGGTAGTCTATGAGATCCTACTGCTCAATGGTACAACATGATGTAACAAATTCATGCACCATTAGAACTTTTACTTGGCAATATACGATGTCTGTTTAGAGTGCTGTATCCCCAGTATATGATGACTCCATTTAAGTTTCACTCAATATATGTATACATTTTACTTGGCCTTCTACCACCTTCTCCCACTGAATCCTCTTATTCCTTTTCTTCTTTATCTTTTTTGTAACACTGTATTCTATTTCCACTACCTATGTTCTTTGCTTCCTTAGTAGGTTCCTAACCTCCATTCTCATTAATATTGTAGCCCACATATTGAAAACTTAAAATGTAACCTCTATGTATCTTTCTTTTGGGATCTGGCTTACCTTACCCAGGATTACTGTTTCTAGCTACTTAGGTTGCCTGTGAATTTTATAATGTCACTATTCTTAATAGCTAGGTAATATTCCATTGTGCAATTGTACTGTTTTCATTATTTATTCATCACTTTATGGTTATCTAGGCTGTTTCCAATTTCTGACTATTATGAAGACAGCAGCAATGAACATGGGTAAGCATCTCAGGGTATGATATATAGTCCTTTGGACATATTTTCAAGTGTGGTATCACTGGTTCCTGAAGTAGATCAGCTTTCAGCCTTTTGAAGAACTGCCAAACTGATTTCCAAAGTGGCTGTACAAGATTTCATCCCCACCAGCAATGAGTAAGTAACCCCCTTTCCCCACATCCTCAGTAATATGTGGTGTCATTCTTTTAATCTTAGCCTTTCTGACTGTGGTAAGATGAAACCTCAGAGTGGGTGTAATTTACTTGCCAACATTGTTGAAAATAATCTAAGTGTTTCTCAACACTTTGTGTTTCAGCTTTTGAGAACTCTGAGTAGTCTGTCGCTACTTTGAAATTAAAGTATTTATTTTCTTGATGTTTGATATTACTGGTTTATTTATAGTTTTGTATTAGTTTATATTTGTAGTTTGAGATACAAACCTTCAATCAGATGTTTAATTTGTGAAGATTTTTCCTATTCTTTAGAGTACCTATTTGCATGACTTTGATAGTGTACTTTGCTATGCAGAAGGTTTTAGCTTCTGAGGTTCATTTTTTTAATTGTTGATCTTATGCTGGAGCTACTGGTGTTCTGTTCAGAAATTTATTTCCTGTGTCAATGAATTCAATCCTATTTCTTATTTTTTGATGTATCATATTTAAGGTATGTGAGTTTACATTGAGGTCCTTGCTCCATTTGAGGTTGAGTTTTGTGCAGGGCAAGAATTATGGAGTTATTAGGATTCTTTTACATGCACCTGTACATGCATCTGATATTTGACAACATCATTATTCTTTTCTCCAGTGTTTACTAATGGCTCCTTTTTAAAAGATCAGATATCCTTACTTGTGTGTAGTTATATTTTGGTCTTCACTTCTATTCCATTATCAATGTATATGGTTTTTTAAAACTTTTTTTTAATTGATAAAGAACTGTTATCTGAAATCTGTACATAATGCACAGCACTCAAGTGTAAGAGAATAAGCAGCTCAATTTAAAAAAATCAATAAATGGACCCAACAGATAATTCATCAAAAACAGTATGGAGATTGCAAAGAGTTGTGTGGAAACAATGTATATGTTTTTATGCCAATACCATGCTAGCTTTATTACTACAGATCTGTACTATAATTTCAGGTCAGATCGTATCTCCAATAGTTCTTGTTGTTGTTGTTGTTGTTTTGGGTTTTGGGGGGGTTATGATTATTTTATTTCATGTGTGTACGTACATGCATATGTGTGTGTCTGTGTGTCTGTGTATGTGTTTTTTTATGAAGCTGAATTTTTGTCCTATTTCTATGAAGAGTTGTATTGGACAGTGATTTCATTGAATCTGGAGATGATTTCTTTTGGTAGGATAGTTGTTTTCATAATGTTAATGTTGCCAACCACAAGCATGGGGGATTTTTCTATCTTCAAATATCGACCTTCTTCAAGTTCCTAACATTTGTCTCATGCAAGTCTTTAAATTGCTTAGAGTTATCCCAAGAAATTTTTGAAGCTGTTATGAAAAGTACTGTTTGACTTATTTCTTTCTCAGTGTATTTTTCATTTGTATATGAGAAGAACACTCATTATTAAGTCTTAATTTAGTTTCCTGCTACTTTAAAGTGTTTATCAGCTTATCAGTAGACATTTAGACTAGCTCTACTTCCTAACTTTGTGACTAGTTCAATAATAAAAATATGTGTAAATATCTCTGTGGTATTATTTCTTAACAATTCTGAGAGTAAAAGTCAATGTTGGAATTATCACAATACATGTTCTCAAATGTTCTTTAGAACCATAGTGTCAAAAACTATGTGTTGGGAGCACAAAAATAGACAAGTGACTAACAGAATAGACTAGAAGATACAGATATAAAACTACACTGCTCAATTTTGGCACTGATTCCATGAGGTGCTGAGAAGAAGGTATATTCTTTTATATTTGGGTAAAATGTTCTATACATATCTGATGGGTCCATTTGAATAGTAACCTCTGTTAGTTTTGTTATTTCTCTATTTAGCTTCCGTCTCCATGACCTTTCCATTGTTAAGAGTTGGGTACTAAGGTCTCCTATTACTAATGTGTAGAGTTTGATGTATGGTTTAAGCTTTAGTAATGTTTTACAAATTTGTGTCCCTTGCATTTGGGGCATAGATGTTCAGAACTGAGACGTCTTCTTGATGGATTTTTCCTTTGATGATCACGAAGCACTTTCCTTGTTTTGTTTTGTTTTGTTCTCTTTTCTTTTCCTTTCTTTACTTTTCTTTTTTGTTGTTTGTTTTCCAATTTGTATGAAGGTCCATTTTATTATATATTAGAAGGGCTACTATCACTTTGTTCCTTGGGTCTGTTTACTTGAAAAAACCCTTTTCCAGCCCTTTATACTGAGACATATTTGATGCTGAGATGTGTTTCTTGTACACAGCAGAATGTTGGATCTTGTTTACACATCCACTCTGTTTGCCTTTGTCTTTTTACTGGGGAATTGAATTCGTTGATGTTGAGAGATATTAATGGCCAATGATTGTTACTTGCAGTTATTTTGATGTTTGTGGTGGTCGAGTATGTGAGTGTGTGTGTTTCACTTCTATTGGTTTTAATGGTGTAAAATTATTTATTTTTTTGTACTTTTTTGAGTGTACTCAGCCTCATTGTGTTGGAGTTTTCCTTATACTATCTTCTGAATGGCTGGGAAGTGGAAAAGGATTGTTCAAATTTGGTTTTGTCATGGAATATCTCGGTTCCTCTCTATCTGGTAATTGAACATTATGCTCGGTATAGCAAGCAGTCTGAGCTGACATCTGTGATCTCTTAGGGTATGCAAGACCTCTTCACAGGTTCTTCTAGGATTTTGGGTCTCGCTTGACAAATTGGGCATAATTCTAATAGATCTGCCTTATATGTTACTTGGTCTTTCTCTTGATGCTTTAAAATTTTCTTTTTCTGTTTATTTATTGTTTAGATTATTATGAGGTGGCAGGATTTGCTTTCCTGCTCCAATCTGTTCAGTGTTCTCTCAGCTTCTTACAGCTGTATAAGCCTCTCTTTCTTTAGTTTAGGGGAAAACTTTTGTAAACTTTTGTTGAAGATGTTTCTGGGTCTTTGAGCTGGTCTTCTTCTATTCTATTATTTTTAATTTGGTCTTTTCATAGTATCCCAAATTTCATAGATGTTTTGTGTCATGAATTTCTTAGATTTGTGAAATTTCTTTTACTAAATATTGATTTTTTTTCTATTTCATCTTATATACCTTAGAATCTCTGGTATTCTGTTGGTAATGCTTACATCTGAAATTTCTGTTCTCTTTCGGTTTTTCATTTCCAGGATTGCCTCAGTTTGTATTTTCTTTATTACTTCTATTTCCCTTTTAAGGTCTTGGGCAGTCGTATTCATATCCTTCACCTGATTTATTGTATTTTCCTGTATTTCTTTATATTTATTTGCTTCCTCTTTTTTTTTTTTTTTTTTTTTTTTTTGAGACAGGGTTTCTCTGTATAGGCCTGGCTGTCCTGAAACTCACTCTGTAGACCAGGCTAGCCTCAAACTCAGAAATCTGCCTGCCTCTGCCTCCTGAGTGCTAGGATTAAAGGCATGCGCCACCACACCCGGCTTTGCTTCCTCTTTTAATGCCTCTACATGTTTGATCATATTTTTTCATTTGTATTTCCTCATAGAATTTATTCATGTCCTCTTTAAAGGTCTCTATCACCTTCATAAGATTGGCTTTAAGATCCTCTTCTTGTGCTTCAGTTTCATCTGTCTATCCATGGTTTGTTGTAGCGGGGGGTGTGTAATCTGTGGATACTATATTGTCCTGGGTCTTGCTTTTGTGTTCTTATGCTGTCCTTTATTCATTTGGTTTACTCTGGTGTTGGCTCGATGATCCTGATGACAGCAGGACTTCTCAGAAAGGTGGAAGGAGCCATGGGCCGGACAATGGAGAACAGATACCTGATCTGCTGGCCATGCCTCAAGTAGGCCTTAGTCTACAGTCTGTGAACTGGATGGATCCAACTGGGATAGCGGGAAAATCCCACTGGGATGGGATTGGTTGGGCAGGGTTCCAAGCTGGTTAGTTTGCTCGCCCCTCCAAATGATTCATCTTGGACACAGAAATGCTCTTGGGGTCCCAAAATGCTTTTCAGGCTGAAGATCAAACACAGAGCTAGAAAAATAGGGCTCAGGGCATTACAGGCACATTATAGAGGTACTTTTAATGGAGAACATTTATTATTAATACACACAAAATAATTTAATTTATTTACAGACACATTTTAACATAATTACATTTTTGTTTATTTCCTATTTTAATAGGTTGAAGGAGTTTGCAAATTTAAAGCATCATGTGTTTTGTCCATGATTTTTATCCTATCATAGATTTGACTATCATTTCAATGTGTAACTTGAACATTGGATTTTCTATGAAGTATTCTTTAAGTTCCTCAACCAGAGTTGCTTCTTCATCTCTTTGCATTTATGTACCTTCTATACCAACACCAATCATTTGATATATCCAATTACTCATGTATCAGTATCATGGGATATTATAAATTAGCCAAGAAAGTCTTCTTGAACTAAAAAAATCAGGTCCAAATGCATTCACTATGATATTTTACCATACTTTAAAGGAAGAACTAAAAGTCTTATACTTCTTATATTATGTCTGAAAATAATACAAGGAAAAATACTTCTGAGTTCTTTCAGGAAGGCCACCATCCTATTAATTGCTATAACAAATTAATACAGATGCACATATACACAAACAGACATATATAACTATGGACAAATATATCTTGTCAAAGATGAAAAAATTCTCAGGTTGTGGTCACTAGTAGGTTTATAGTGCTCCAGACGATGGCTCCTGTACATGTGGGTATGATATAGACTTACATAAAAGGCAAGAAGGATAGGTATTAGGAAATTATGGGAATGGGGTTACTGAGAAAAATAGAGGAAGTTTATACTCATACTTAGTTACATAAATAATTTTTGAATAATAGAAGTATAAAATATTTGCAAAGCCTATTCAATGAAAAGCACATATAAATAAGTCTTCCCCTACAATAGTAAGCTTCATTCCAGAGATACATATACATAAAGAAAACATGAAATTAGTCACAAAAATGGACTTGGGGCAGTAATCACACGACATTCTTTTTTTTTATTTAACTTTTTTATTAGATATTTTCTTTATTTACATTTCTTCTTTATTATTATTTTCTTTATTTATATTTCAAATGCTATCCCGAAAGTTCTCTATACCCCCCCGCCCCTGCTCCCCTACCCACCCACTCCCACTACTTGGCCCAGGCCTTCCCTTGTGCTGGG
>NC_034598.1:76883608-76888407 GCF_900095145.1 Mus pahari | reverse complement strand
TCCTTGGGTACTTTCTCTAGCTCCTCCATTGGGGACCCTGTGTTCCATCTAGTAGCTGGCTGTGAGCAACCACTTCAGTGTTTGCCCGGCACTGGCATAGCCTCACAGTAGGCCACAATATCAGGGTCCCTTTAGCAGAATCTTGCTGGCATGTGCATTAGTATCTAGGTTTGGTGGCTGATGATGGGATGGATTCCTGGATGGGATAGTCTCTGGATAGTCCATCCTTTCATCTTAGCTCTAAATTTTGTCTCTGTACCTATATCCTCAGAAAAGTTTTTTTTTTTTTTTTTTTTTTACAAAATCCAATAAAAGCTCTGGAACAGTTTGGTATACAGGAAACAAACCTTAATGTAATAAACCAAGATGTTTTGGTAAATATTATTTGGGGGGTTTTATCCCACCTTAGATCACTTAGTTCCCAAATAAAAGACACAAAACGTATTTATAATAAACATATTTATAATAAACCTTAACAGTGACAGAGCTGGACAGATATTAACACTCTATGCTATTTTGTTACTTCCTTTGTCAATGTCCCCAAGATATTACTTGTCATGTTCCATCTGGGATGCTCCTCCTCCTATTGGCCAGCCCTCATGGCCATGTTCTCAGGAATCAACTATACCATGATATCTTCACCTCTCTCCACCTCTCTATCCTCCCTTTTTGGTCTGTTCTTAGACCCAAAGATCAGGAACCAAAAGCCCCACCTTACTTCTCTTCTGCTCAGCTATAAACTATAGGCATCATTAGTGTCCAGTCAGGGATAACTTACAAGGCAAGATTATATAGCATCACTTGGTATCTATCAGGATATATATCTGAGGGCAATGAGACCTTGGGGGGTAGTATTTAGTATTACAGCACATAGCAAGCAACAGATCAAACCTCAACAATTATAGCCTTAGTTAAAACAAAAAGACAAGAAAGATGATATAGGAGGTACAAATTCAGAAGTAATAAAATAATATTTATTTGTAGATAATATGGCTCAATTCAAAGAATCCACCAAACAATCCATAGATGTGACAAATCCTTTCAGCAAATTATCAGGATACAGAATTAATATACAAGACAAGGTAGCTTTCCTATACACCAATGACAAGAATACTGATAAAGAAATCAGGGAAACAATCCTATTTACAATAGTCTCAAACAATAAAATAATTAACATGGATTAAGTGTAACCAAGTCTGTAAAGGACCTGTACAATATAAACTTTTAACATTGGTCAAAGAAGATGACCCGAGACGAGGTGAAACTTCCCATCTTCAACATCAGAAAATCAGAGTGTCTAAAACATACACATACATGTGGGGAGCTGTTGGTGAATGAGCAAGAAAAGCATTCATCCTGCAAGTTCATAGTTCCAAAATCTATAGCTTAGAAGGCTGTATGTATATCTCAGGAGTTGGAGTCATCTAGAACAATATAGAAACAGAATGTATTGAATAGAACCCCTTTTCCATAGATCCTTGCCAATCTATAGAACTTACATACAAAACTAGTTTTCTTTGTATATGATTGAATCTCCTAAAAATCTCCCAAACATTGGTTTTAATTATAGAGTTCTCCAATATCTTTCTTCTTTCTTCTGATATCTCCAAGATGGGTGGCAAATACATCAATCCTCATGGTGACTATAACTCTTAGCAAGGTGTACTCTAAAAAAAACAGAATTAAAATTTGGGCATGTAGCTCAGTAGTAGATTACATGCTTATTATATGTTTGGCCTTGAGTTTTATCCCCAGGAGAGAAAGAAAGGGGAAAGACTGGAAGGAAAGAAGAAAAGAAAGAAGGTGAAATGAAGTAGGTACTATTTGCTTATTCCAGAAATCAACCATCAAAATCCAGAATTAAGTATGAGTGACAATAAAAACTCAGGAAAAGGAGATGTTTTTATGCCATACCAACACAGAAAAGTAGAAATCTTAGTCCTTAGTGTTAGCTGTCTAGTGAGCTATCTCCCTTGGCAAATTGGGTCTGGTTTTGTTACATCCTTTTCAAAGGTTCATTTGATGACTGAAGATAGGTGAAAATGTTTTGAAAGAGGCATAATTTCATTCTGCTAGATAAATTTCCCATTCAGCTAACAACTACAGTTCATCTTTCTTACCTATTACTCACGATTCAAAAGCCCATATGTTCCCAGCCAAAGTGCTGCACAGTGTGATATCCCCGCTCTGACTCTTCTGCTTAGTCATAGTGTTGCATAAGAGAGGCTACCAGTGAAGTGCTTAAGGGTGGGTAGGTAGAATAAACATGGACTGTACACTCATGATATGTTATTCTCCACTTTTTAAAGAGGCCAAATAAAAATCTCGTGGCCTATGTATGTTAAATTGGATTATAAATTCATCAATATCTTTGGTTTTATTTTTAAAATATATTACTTCTTTTGGAGTTTTGTAAAATATTTTATCATACTTGCTGCCCTCCAATCCTTCTAGGACCCACCCCTTCTTTCACATACACCTATCTTTTTTTTTTTTTAACTCATCAAGATCAATTTGTGATGCCCAAATATTCTCTAACATATGATCTTCCAAAGGAACATGGTAGACTCACCAGTTGATCTCTGCTTAAAGAAAACTCCCTCCTTCTCCTAGAAGCTAACAATTGTCAATAACTTCATAAGAAATGGCAAAATTTAATGCCCCAATTTCTTCTCTCTGCTGGAAGTTTGTCTAGCTTGAGTGTGCATAGATTTTGTGCCTGCTGTTCTATTTTGCTAATGAATCAACCACCAATAGGGATGCAGCTTCCAGGTCCATATCAGCCACGTTGCTTCATGTTCTGTGACTCAAGTATGTGAAGTCTGCAGCAATAGGGAACTACTATTAATTTCTGCAGAGTAGCCAATAGCCTTTAAAGAGTATTCTATGGAAATATCATTGACCAGCAACACCAAAAAAAACCAACGCACTCCTGGCACCAAACATTTTCTCAGTCTCTGCAATCTAGGAGATGTTTGCCTGTTATAGGTTAACTCCAGTTTAAGAACTATTTTATCTAGTTTTTATATGTATATAAGTATATGGAAGTTTATATATGATTTTTTTGTAAAATCTTTAGTATCATTAATCTTGCTTCATTCTCCCTTCTCTACTGTAGCCTTGACTACACAAACCCATTTTAATCATCCCTGTTCACTATTCTCTTTTAACCCATTATACCAATACATTCAGGGTGTCTCTCATCAGTCGATATAAACTTTGAATCTTGAAGACATGTATGCTTCATTTGGAATACCTGTGGAAGGCAGGGAATTACTAAGAGGCCATGGGAAGGAGCTTTAAGGGAGTAAAGAGTGCACTCATTAATATCTTTGACATCACACAGTGTGCTTTAACCTAGAGGAAACATTGCCCACACAACACATGCATCATTTTGATCATCTCAGAACAGAAAGATTTAGCCTTAGGAACAGAGGAAATTGGAATAGTGTGCTCAGATATGTTTCTACAAATAACAGCTTCAGAGC
This sequence comes from Mus pahari, assembly GCF_900095145.1. Taxonomy (NCBI): domain Eukaryota; kingdom Metazoa; phylum Chordata; class Mammalia; order Rodentia; family Muridae; genus Mus; species Mus pahari. The sequence continues at coordinate 76,884,919 of NC_034598.1, read as the reverse complement.
ATGTCATTCAAGATAAATAGACTCTGTATGTGCACTGGGTTTGAATACTGAGGTGTCAAATAATCCACATGTGGAGAATTGGCTGTGTCCATTTGATCAGGTCAGCCCAAACAGCTAACACTACTAAATAGACTTCAAAAGAGAAGCAATTCACTTCCCCAACAACAAAAAACACTCCCCTCTTTCTCTCTGCTAGATGCTCCCATTGATATACAACTGCATGACCAACTTTAGAATCCTTGCCGCAGAAAGAGACGAGGATGTAACTGCAGGTAGCAGAATATCTTTCAAACTGTTGCATGCGTTTGTTAAATCATCTTACATTTTTTTTATTTGTCTGTATGATTTTCCCAATCTCATTTTTCATTTTTCGTCACAATACTAGGTTGAGTGACGAGGAAAAAGAAGAATATAATTCAAAATAGGAGAAAAATTAAAGTATTGGTAAATTCAATTCACTTAAATTTTTGTAGGCACAGACCATACTGTGCATACTGTTCTATCTCTATTTTGAGAACCAAACACCAATACGCTGCAGTTTCTAGATTGCTTCATGTTCTATGATTCAAGTATGTGAGTCATACTGCAACAAAAGGGTACTACTATCAAATTCTGGAAGGTAGCCAATAGCACTGTACCTACTGACTATACGATATTATGATATATCATATGTATGGCTGTATAATAACATCATGTATTGAATGCATACTAAATCTAGACAAAAATTCCAGCATGGAGATAAAATTGGGGTATCATATCGTACCATTTGTTATAAAGTTATTGACAATTGTTAGCTGCTAAGAGATGGAGAGAGCTTTCTCTAAGCATAGATCCCCTGGTGAGGGGATTTTTTAAAATTAAATTTCATTGTTTTACCTATTTACTTTATAACCTGATCACTGCCTCACTTCCAGTCAACACTTTCAGAGTCATTCCCCCACCCTCTCTCCTCTTCTCCTCTGAGAAGGTAGAGGCCACCCTGGGTGTTGCCTAGCCTGGCACTTCAAATCTCCATGAGACTAGGTTTTTCTGCTCCTACTGAGACCAGACAAGGCAACCCAGCATATCCCATATACAGACTACTCAAGTGCTAAGTTCTATGAAGCAAATTATCTGTACATTTCTCTCAGGTTCTTCTGTACATGTTTTCACATATTAATTTTTTCAGACCCTGCAAGTCATAAAGTGGGACATGCACAGCAGCAGTCTATTATCAAATAGAAGTGTTATATACGTGATCGGGCCAGAGAAGGTCCTGAAGGCACAAGCAAGTTACATGAAGAAGTTGCTCAAATGCCTATGGTTTCTACT
>NC_034598.1:76870853-76880388 GCF_900095145.1 Mus pahari | reverse complement strand
CTGCTTGCCGTGTGGGAACAAGCAACTGCTAGATCCTTGAACTTCTATTCACAGCTACTACTGAACAATTGTTGGGAATTGAACTGCAGACTGTAAGTCATCAATAAATTCCTTTACTATATAGAGACTATCGTAAGTTCTGTGACTCGAGAAAACCCTAATACAATTTTGTAATAGCTTCCAAGCCTAAGAGGTCTAGTAAACTCAAATTTTAAAAAGTAAATAGGAAATTAATTTCTTTTTGAAATTTCTATTCTATTTCATTTTATGTGCATTGGTATTTTTTCTGGCTGTATAACTATGTACCATTTATATGCCTGGAGATCAGAAGTGGAAGTCAGATGCCCTAGAACTGGGATTACCAATAGTTGTGAGTCACCATTCAGTACTGGGAATTTAACAGAGTAACTGAAAAAATAACATATGAATTCATAATTAGTCCAGAATATTGACATAAAATCATGTTTGTGTCATGCTCTATTATGTTATTGCCAAATGCCTGAGATACCATTGTTTTAAAAGATTTAATGATATTTAAAGAGCCCAGGGTATGGAGAGGGAAGATGAACAGAACTTAGAAATCTAGCACAGTTGATTTTCCTTACCCACTGGTTGGAATAGCTGAGGGTCAGAAATAATGGGGAAAAATGGCAATCAGCACTGATCATGCACAATGCTTATCATTTTGATAATTTGACAATTTATCATTATTCCCTAAGCAATGCAGAATAACTTTTATTTGTATAGCATTCATAGTACTGGGAAATAGAAGTGACCTACAGATGACTTAAATTATAAGCACATATACATATTTAAATATATATATGCTCAAATATTTTCTCATGCACAAGGATATGATGGAACATTAATATATTTTGACTTTGACAAAGAAACCAATTCCTAGCTGATTCCTCAACATTATTGGCATAAAACAGTTTTTATAAATACTATTTGGGTCTTCAGTGCCAGTATGAGTTTAAAAAAAGTTTTAAAAGCAGATCAATTCTTGATTTAGACAATCACTGAAAGGTACTTCGTCAGCCAAGAGGCTTCAAATTCAGCCAGGCATTTTTGAGTCCTACATTCTCAAAGCAGGTAATACTATCTTCAAGGAGTAGAAACTGGTTCCTCAGGGGTAAATGTATATATCTTTTCTGATATACAAAGTACACACACACACACACACACACACACAGTCCTGAAAACAAACTGAGAGTGAGCAGATAATTTTGATGCATTAAATCATGGAATGGATTAGAGTTACACTTGAAGATCCTTGCTATAGATAAAGATGGTTTGTCTTTCTACATGAGAGCATTATATTGAACGAGTGCGAGTCCTTATGCAGAAGCAACATTAAGTACTAGATCAAGAAATAATGATGTTTTTCACCCTCTCTCACTGTCTGTTCTCTCTAGCCTTCTACCCAGAATCACTAAGAAGCCAATCTGTGGGCTGGCAGGCTGTGAGTGGATGCTGATACCTGTTCCCAATGAACTCCTATTCATTCATCATCCAGCAGACTTGCTGAGTTGAGTATCTTAGGTCAAATGTCTAAGTTAGGGTTTCTATTGCTGCAATGAAACACCATGACCAAAAGACAGGTTGGCTTAGGTAGGGTTTATTTGGTTTACACTTCCATATTGCTGTTTGCCATGGAAAATAAATCAGGATGAGAATTCAAACAGGGCAGGAACTTGGAGGCAGAAGTTAATGCAGAGACCATGGATGGATGCTGCTTACTGGCTTGTTTGACATGGCTTGCTCAGCCTGCTCTCTTATAGAACCCACTCCAGCCCAGGGGTGGCCCAGCTCACAATGGACTTCTAAAGTGGAAACTTAAGGGTTCTTTGGAAAGTCTGTGGACGGTGTTTCGCTGGGGCAAACACATAAAGGAACGTTTAGCTGAAGTAGACACAGATAAACGTATGTTCTACTAAAACAAGCACGTGAAAGGACACATGATAAAGGATTCTTTGTTAACACGTATGTATTGGTCCACCTTATATCATGCAGTTGAGCTACATTTGTCAGGGACTCTATAGAGAGAAAAGCACCAAGAACTCCTGGTGATGTACAGTTTCTTGCTGTTTCTGTAGGCTTGCTGTTTCTGTAGGCTGGTTGACAGAGTGATGTCAGCTGAGACAGAAGTACATTCTGAGGCAAGAAATGTTCTGTGGCAAGACCCATGGAGGACATGTGATGTTTAGATGGTGTAAATGGGACTCAATAGACAATAGTAGAGAGGAGCTTAGCTTGTTTATAGACATAGCTGTGCAATGCTTGTGGCTCTCTCATGGACACTGATTTTTGCTTCCCTGAGAGAGGCACAGCTGAGAACTTTTCCCAATATTCCCTCAGGTCCCTCTTGCTGACTTGAGCCTAGGCTGAGGCCTGCCTCTCTCAGCTACGTAGTGTCACCACTGCTGATTCATGTATGCTATCCTGAGTCTACCTAACTGGATAGCTGGTGTATCTATGAAATATGTTTAAGTAGATTGAGCTGCTTCTGCTGTCCTATGAACTGAACTGCCAACTTCCAGATAGCACAGAGCACTGTTGCTCCAAAGAATCTTTCTAAACAGGCCCTCTTCTCCAGATCCTTTCTTTCCCACTACCTTTGGTGGGTGGTAAGCTAAAAGAGAGGTTAAAGCATTTAAAATGCACCACTAAAAATAAAGTTTAAAAAAATTAAAGTTACAATCTTCTTCCTTCTTCATCAATCACGCATTAAGAAAATACCTCACAGATTGATTTTATGTAAGCATTTTCTCAATTGATGTTCTCTTCTTTTAGATAACTCTGCTTGTGTCACATTAACATAAGACTAGCCAGCACCTCAGCCATAATTGATTGCATTAAAGAGGGATCCACAAAAAGATTAAAGATCAATTGTCTTGCTAATTAAAGGAATAAAACATCAATAATGATGACATTTATATCTTTATTTATCTGAAGTATTTGTTCCGAATATGATCATCACTGTGAGATATAAGATAAATAATTAGGATGGATTTTTTTTCTTTGTCTTATACAAATGGAAAAAAGGAAGTAGTCAAAAGAGAAGGAGGCAGAAAGAAGTGCATTTGCTATATGTGGTTATGACCAAATGGTTGTGAATAGCTAAAGTTAATCATTAGGAATTTCTTTAAGTGAGTTGAAGAACAGTTTCAATAATTCCATAGTAGGAAAAAATTTAATTCAAACAACAGGCTTCAAGAAAAAGCCTTTGATTTTTCTTTTTGGGAAGATGGTCAGTCTCCTCTTTGAATCACCTATTAATTACAATTGTACATGCTAAACATGGTGAGGACACAGAATGTAGTAATGAAAAGTCATCTGGGCTGAAGTGGGAGCTTGGTTTGATTCTCCATACTTAAAAAAAAAAAATCACAAGAAACATAAAAGCAAAAATTAAAGAGACTCAGCTTCAATTAACTGAGAGAACAGTCTTAAGATTAAAACTTTCTGCTATGTGAACCTTTCAATCAATTTTCCTACTAACTCTGTACAAAAAGAGCTCCCTAAAGTGATGATTGATAGTTGTCCCAGACCCATTACCACAAATGACTTAGCTATTTTTAAACAGAAGCAAAACAGAAAATAACCAAGTTAGGGAAAGTTGGGGTCTAAGGAGAGACATCTTAGCAGCGAGTTCTTCTGAGGTTCCTTTTTCCAGTATATTAAGTTTGGTCACCACAAAATAACACAGGGACCACATCAAAATTGCTAAACCAAGAACTCTAAGTCAAAGTTAGCTATTTTAAAATTTGTTTCATGAGATTTATTTTAGAAGCACGTTTTGCCAATTCCTCCCATCTCCCAGTTCCCACACATAGCACTAGCTTTAAAGGGACAGCGCCAAAGGTCAACACAATTTCACACGGTGTCTGCTAGATTTCTATCATTTGATTATAATAAAGAAGGCATGGAGAAAAATGAAAGAAAGAATACAAATAGCTAATGCATGCTTGGATCCCCTGAAATGCTGTGAATTGCAGAAAGGGTAAGCCAATTTGAAACATGATGGAAATTACAAATTTATTGTAAAATGTATATAGAATGTATTTTATATAAGCATTCATGGATGTATGTATGTATATACACGTATATATATATATATATGCATATTTGTGTATGTATGTATATATGTAAATATGTAAATATGTGTATTATGTTACTCTAAAGTACTTTCTTGTCCTCTCACCTAACCTGGCATCCCTCTGATCTATAACACTGTGACAACAGTCTTAAGAGACTTCAACATTGTATTTAGCCATTTTATCCATTTTGTTGCTTCTTTTTGTGTTATTATCAGACTATAAATTTCTAAATACCTTTCTATATAGTTCCTACTTTTTAATTAAGATACCGTTACATCATTCCCTTCCTATCTCAAACTTCTCCAATGTACTCCCCTGATCTTTCTAATTCTGGGCTTCTTTTGAAGTGTGTGTGAGTGTCTGTGTCTATCTTCTTAACTATGAAAATATCATCTTCTAAGTCTGTATACTACTACATATCATATGTATATGATATCAAGGATGACCATTTGATATTGGAAAACAAAATGGGGGATTCTTCCTCAGGAAGAATATTTCTCCTCCCTTCAGCATTTCTGAATTCCCTGTAATTCTTTATCTAGAACTAGAGGTCCATGAGATATGCCCCCTCCACATTACCATTCTATTGATGTTATTCTTGTTCATGTTTTGCTTAGGCGTTCATGTTTTGAGGCTTCAAATATCCCTCCAATATCCACAGCTTCATTTGTCTCAAGTTAGTTGGATAGTTTTCCAGAACCAAGCAGGATTTCCCTCTTGTCCAGCAGAACTTAAGATTGTTGCAACCCAGATGTATGCACCACTATTGAACCTTTAGTGTTTATCATGCCATGTTGATCATTGTTGAAATTCAATAGATATCATAGCTAGATAGAACCATTGTCTGCTACTATCCCTTAAAGGTTTCCAGGGTATCTGATGATAAGAGTCCTCAGAGAAAAGGCTGTCAGGCCAGATACATCTTGGATTCTCTGGGTCTTATGTCCAAAATTCATGATGTTTGTATTAATGGGTACTTGCCTTCAACAACTGGAGGTAACCAAGGGCAACAACAATAGCCTGCAATGTTTTGGGAATTTTTTTAGACAATAGCAAGGAGCAAATCCTAAAGGGGTTACTCATGTCTGAAACTGGGAGCTTTGTTAGGCTGTGTATAGCATTGTCAGCCTATGTGAAAATTTTTAGTTAAAAATGATATGTATATGCATATACTTATATACAAATTATGTATAATTTTAAATAAATGTATAATAATATATGATTCCTTATGACCTTTTCAGACATCATTATGTTATTTTACCCTTTTTATTCCTTCCTTACCTGCCTCCCTAATCCAAATAAATCCTCCCACCAGTTTTTCCTTTCACTGAAACTGAATTGGATCCAATAGCCTATATCAAAGTTTCCCAGTCTTCTGATAATGGTGTTACTCTTGAATTGAGTGGTAGAAGTCAGCTTTAGTAGTATTAGTGAAAATGATTCATTATTGCATCTGAGCAACAAAACTTTAACAAATAAATACTTGCATCAAAAATAACAGGAATTAAGACATGGTGACAGTGTTGACCATGTTTGCTTTAAGGAGAAGAATGAAATACCTTAAAATTCACAATAAATATATCATATTTCTTCTTTTTACATTTTCTCCACTCTTCTAGTATGATTAAAAATACATGCTATGTTAATAACTAAGAAATGTAAATACCATTTAAAATTAAATATGTATCTATTGTATTCAGAAGGAAGCATGAATAACATAAGCTACATTATCTCATTAATATTTCTTACTGTAATTTCCTCTAATTATTTGCTATTAATAATAATAAATTTAACACATTTGGTGCTGTATCATAGAGATTATACATCTCTGTACACTATAAAAGGTAAATAAATGTATCAATATATTCTTTTTTAGTATATGAGAATCACACATTTTTAAAATATGAAAACAAGTTTTAAACAAATAAACAAAAACAATGGGGGGTACACAAAACATTAAGGAATATAGTCCATCTCTAGAGAATGATTATTCTGAAGAGAATCCTGTGAGACCAGGCAGACCACAGTGGATAAGCTTTGTTCTGTGACCACGGTAGCCTGGTTCCTCTTCAAATCTAAAGTTCAAACATTGGTTGGGTTTATGGCATGAATCAACGTGCCACTGAAGATGTAGATCTCACTCCCTGCTATGACTCAGTAATTGGGCTTAACCACAGTTTTTTTGTATTCCATAAATACACATAATCCAGCTAGTAGACAGAACTAAGCAGAAAGAGGGTAAGGTGATTTTTCACCTTAGCATTATTCAAGAGATTCAGAAGCGACCAGAATTCAGAAATTGCTTTCCCACAGTTATGTGAGCTCCCATTCTCCTTTGTAAATGTTTACACTCTCTACATGGTATTTTTAAATGTGTATACCATTGAGAATAAAACATCAATACAGATGCTATAGGTTCAATATTTCCTTTAAAAGAAACAAATGATGACATTAACAGTCAAGAAAAAATTAAATGCATACAGTGCAGGACATGGAAATACCCTTTTGATAATAAGTCTACTTAATAATTTTCATAGACTAATAGCTTATGTTTCACTCAGTTATAATGTACATTACATTAAATTTAAGTATTTTGTACTGTATGCACAACAGCAATCTGTGTCTGGAAATCCTTTGAATAGGTCTCACAGTATATAATATATTATACAAAAGTGTTCCCTCCCTTCTAGCTTAGTGATACAAGGAGCTATTTCGGTACCCTCCCACCTGCTTATAAACTTTCATTAACCATATGGCTTTGTCCTGGAAGTTTATTTGCACTTCAGTACCTGAATACCATGTCACAGCTTGTTGAACCAAGGACAAGTAACCAAGTCCTAACCTTGATCAATCAGTATTTCTTTCATGAATATGAAAATGGGGGTCGAAGGGGACATGGATCTTACATGAATTAATTTGAATGAAGGGGTGTCTAGACCACACTCCATCATGTTTTGAGGACAACAAAAGTAGTTAGGGAAGAGACAGGGGGTAGACTGTAGCAAGCATACAGAGAACTGGGGATGAGGTTTGTGGTTTCCCTAAAAGACAGAGGCAGGGTTAGTTCCAGCTCTTGCCTTCCAGGACTTCGTCAATGACACTTACTATATTTTCAGTTGATGAGTCCCACGGGTCCCACTGATCCTTTACAAAATATCTCCCTTTGTTTCTTAAACAAATTTGTGGTTGTGGTTAATAATTACAGAAGCTAAAACAACAAAAGCCAGCAAAACAGCATAAACCAACTCTTAAGGATCTCTAATAAATGTCAGAGACCATTTTAAAATTATCTTCACAATGTCCTCATGTGACAGGTAATGATCTACTCAAGCTGGCATTTGGGAAAACCAGGAAGCGAGCCAACATGCAGCTGTCAATAAACAACCTAACAATTAACTGAAGAATGTATACAGAACTCCTTAAAGTATGGTATTACACTGTCGACATCAAACTTATCAGGATCATCAAAAAATAATAAAGTTTGAACAGTAAAATCAGATTTCAGGCCCAAACGTAGCTGTAGAATCGTTGGAGCTGGAAAATGGAGATTTGGCCAATTACTGCTGAGTAATTAGAATGTATACTTTGAGAACCACTACCTAATGACTTAAGTAGAGGGCTAAAATGAAAACCACTGTAAGGATAAAGGCATCAATATCAACACATTTGTTTGTGCCCCCCCCTTCTCCTGTGCTTGTGTATGTTTGTGTATCTGTGCTATGTTTTCTGTGTGTTGTGTATGTGTGCTATGTATATGAATATGTTTTTTGGGTGTTTCCTCTGTGTCTATTGTGTTGTGTGTTTATGTGTATGCTGTGTGTATTGCATTTAGGAGTGTTTGTTTTGTGTTATATGAGTATTGTATGTTGTGGTATGCATGTGTATGAGCTTTGCATGTGCATGCCCAATCAGTATGGAGGAAGGAAACACTACCATATGGGTAACATTTGCATTGCTGTCTTCTATCTATCCACCAGCACTGTTGATCTTGCCAACACAGTATAATTTTCTGGAATTCAGAGTCTAGTCAGATAGTGGATTCTTCCATTGGAAGGCTTCATATTGCCCTGGGAGCTAAAAGTGGCCATATAAAATTTCATTCCTGATTAGAAACATACATTTTTAATTTTAATACCTTAATCTTACAAAACAAGGGATGCTGGAATAATGATATCCTGAACCATAGCATTTCCTTCTGTGTGTGGATATCATGCACATTTCCTTTCTTGTGCAGAAGTATATAATTGTGTTTTTATTCTTCCTAAAACCACAGGGATTTTCCGGCATGCTATCATTTGTGCAGATGGAAACACGGTATTTCGAAAGAGTGGGAAGTCTTTTCTGTCATATTTTATTGGTCCTTCTGGTCATTAAATTTGACAGACTATAAATCCCCTGTTCACCATTAAGCAGATTGTGAATGACAGGATAACATTAAGCATTTTTGGCACACAAATTGCAATGGAGCAATCAATACAACCATCATTCTAGGAAAATCATTGCCGTAATTGAAGGGGATATGGTCATCAAGGGGAACTGCTTATTCTCTTTATATGTAGACCTTGTAAAAACTAAAAGTTAAAAATAAAAACTAGGGCAGTTCACAGTTGCCATCATTCCGGTTAATAATAATAATGAAAGAAGGCAAAAATAAATGGTTGTGAAGGATGGCTTTCCTTTCGTGTGGTGTTGACTCAGCAGCAGGAGGCATGGGACATATGAACAGCCATTACTCAAATGTTATGTCTCTGTCAATCTTGCTGCCATGTACACCAGCTCTTCATTAATGGGTTTAAATTCCATGCTTTTGCTCTCCTCTTTTAATAACTTGATGCATTTTTAGAGGTCATATAATGTGTAGACACTGATTTCACGAAATGTTGGTTCCACAAAAGATGTCTATTGCACACAAAGTTTCCTCCTTCCTTGGCTTTGAGCCACTAGGAGGCTGTTCTCTCCTTCCTTGCCCAACTTTTAACTCCCTTTCCCACAGACACTTCAAGTGATAGGGAAAATATGTCTCCCAGTTTCTAATTCTACTGCATCTGTCAATAGTAATTAGGTTTTACCACATGATTTTAATGTCCCCTCTACTCTCTCTTTTCTTCATTCCTCTTATGATTATAATAGGATAATTTATAATTATCAGTTATTATTATTATTTATAATTTACAGTTGTATCCTCTGTGCAACATACATTTCATGAGAACAGGAATTTTGCTTGATTTTTGGTTTTTTCTACCTAAGTACTAAAACCCTGAGCATCATGAACAATGGTAGACATAAGAAAAATATCAAGGCATTCTATGTATCTGTGTGCATGAGCATACGTGTGTGTGTGTGTGTGTGTGTGTGTGTGTGTGTGTGTAAAACACTATATATATATATATATATATATATATATATATATATATATATCATACATATGTAAC
>NC_034598.1:76866762-76870528 GCF_900095145.1 Mus pahari | reverse complement strand
GCATGTGTGTGTATAAACCATGAATGCTTATTTCCTGGATAGATTTTTACTCTTGTCAATCAGTTTTTTAAAGAAATTATGTGAATTGATGATAATATTTCATTATTATTTCACAATTCATCTTCAGTGTAGTGGGTATTCCTGGTTGTCAACTTGACTATATCTGGAATGAACTACAATCCAGAATTGGAAGGCTCACCTGTGGTCCTAATCTGGAGGCTTGGAGATACAAGTTTCTGACCTGGGGATCTTGGCATGGAGATCCAGAGACATAGTGGCTGTGAATCCCAGAAGATTAAGACAGGGATATCTCTGAGTTCAAGGTCATCTGGGATAAAAGGCATGGTGGCACACACCTTTAATATGGGTCGCACCTTCTGCTGGAGACCTACATAAAGACATTGGAAGAAGGAGAATTTACTCTCTCTCTTCTGTTTGCCTTGTGGGACTGTGCAACTGCTAGATCCTTGGACTTCCATTCACAGCTGCTGCTGACCATTGTTGGGAGTTGGATTATAGACTGTATGTCATCAATAAATTTCCTTGCTATATAGAGATTACCCATAAGTTCTGTGACTCTAGAGAACCCTGACAAATACATTCAGTAAAAAGATCCATGAGTAAAAATGCCTACTTTATTCTCATTAATTCACAAATGTGTAGATTTAATCCCATCCAAACCACCCTCAAGGTTTATTACAGCCCAACAAGTAATCTGACTTTTTCTATCATTGTCACACAGCTTTCTATAGTTCTTAACCCTTTCTGTGTTTAATTTGTCTACTTATCTACTGTACTAAATTATGTTTTTATTGTTATGACTTTTAAAGTTTGACTAATTTCTCATTGTTCTTCTGAATGTTGCATCCCTGTATAAAATCATAATATTCAAGAATGAAGACTACCTGACATCCTGAGTGTGATCTATGCATAACTTTGGATCTCTTGCTGAATGAAAAAAAGTAAAGTTATTAGAGCAGACAACAAGAACTGAATGAACAAGATGGAGTTCTTAGACTAGGAGATGTGGTTCTAGTTCTGTTTAGGATTTCCAATTTTCTAGCAAGCTGTCTTCCTAGTTGGCATATGTCAAAAGAGTAAGACCATGCTTCCCAGGAGTTTAACACATTTGTACATTTCTCTTTTCTTTTTGAGTAGCTTTGATTTTATTTATCCCATACATTTCCTTTCATAGTCATATCTGTTACATGAGTTATAAACCTTGGGATGCTTTTTTACCCAAGGTCATATGTATGAACCAGAGAACAGAACACTCTGTTTAAGTTCAATACATCTACATATTGCAGAAGTAGTATACCATAGTTGTTACCTAAAACTTCTTAGTGAACTATGCACAAAATTTCTGCAAAGAATATGAGGGTTTTTTTAATTGTGTACGTTTAGGTTTTTATAAAACCTACTTGAATAAGGGTTTTCAAATGAATCACCCCCTCCCCCATTTCTTGCCTATTTTGCAAATATAGGGGAGAAAATGGTAAATGGAACAAGGAGATATGAACCTGTTTAGCAGTAGTTCTTTTGGGCAATTCCAATTTCTGCTGTTAGGATACTAGCAGTTCAGTTCAGGAGTGTCAGGATGACAACAGTCCAGTTCAAAGAGTGTTACCAAACATGAATCACCAGTGAAAGCATGATGCAGTAGAAACAGCCAGGCCTCTGTCAAACTGGCACAAGTCAGTTGGGGCAACCAGAACCAGCCAGGAAGCCCAAAGTTTTCTGCTGAGCCTCTATCAATGAAGTGAAAATCAATGAAGACTCAAGACCAGAAAAGTGTTTCACCGTTAGGTATGCAAGTTCTCTGTCACTGTTGGGACTTACTTGTACTCTCTCTAAACATCATCATGTGTCCCCACGCTGGTCTTGCTTCAGCAAAATATCACATGAGTTTGGATCTCATGACACAACCAGTAATTTCCCTTCCAGTATTGTTTTTGTTGTAGCTGTGAATGCATAAGACTCTGATGTTAATATGTGAATGGATATATTTCTATAATAAATTGTTTAAATATTGCTCAGAAAAAAACTAATACAATTTTTCTACTATGTGAAATATGTATCCCTGTTAGTCAAATAAAAATCAGTGGAAATCATCCTCAAGTAATTTAGAAAAGAGAAAATAAGGGACAAAATGTGAAAAAAAATTTGAAAAGTGTAAGACATGAGGAATAAAGAAGAGAGGCACTGAAAGAAATAATCTTTTGGGCATGAGAAAGTAATTTTCTACATTTTGATAGTTAAAAATGAAACCTACAGAATGTGAAAGTAGAATCCCAAAATTCTGAGAAAATCAAATCTCCCAAAATATTAGCATTAGATTAAAGCAACAATGCATTTTCATGAAAAAAAACCTTGAAAACACTCATCAGAAATGCATTTTATCTTGATAACCTTAGGACAGGTACAGTATGTTCTCTGCTTATTGTGATTGTCACATCAGAAAATGATGATTTCAGGGTTTCTAGGGCTTGAAATAACTATAGCAGAAAGGATCAACACTAGCCTCTCACTCACTCCATGATTATACATGACAATTTTCTAATGCGTTCTATTTGCTAACTATTTGAAGTGAAGCGACATATTTTTATTGTATTGCCAAAGCATTTGACATATGGAGATGGGGTAGGATAACATATAATCATTTGATAAAATTATAACATCAGGCTTCCGGTCTGCCCCAGCTCCTGGTCACCTAGGGCACAGAGTGGGCAGACACCCCCACAGTCCCTAGAGGATTGCCCACGCAATCTTAAGATCAATGGTGAGTGGAACACAACATCTGCTACAATCCAATTGCCCACAGGACCTGAGACAGCACTAGGGAAGCAGAGAACAGGACTGACCAGGGGTACAAATCCCTTCCGGTCTGCACCAGCACCGGGTCACCTGGGGCACAGAGTGGGCAGACACCCCCATGGTCCCTAGAGGACTGCCTACATGATCTTAGGATCACTGGTAGGTGGAACGCAACATCTGCTCCAATACAATTGCGCACGGGAACTGAGACAACACTAGGGCAGCAGAGAAATGGCCTGACCAGGGGCACAAGCCCCTTGCGGTNTGCACCAGCACCGGGTCACCTAGGACTCAAATTTGGTGGACACCCCCACAGTCCCTAGCAGACTGCCCAAGCAATCTTAGGATCACTGGGGAGTGGAACACAACAGCTGCTCCAATCCAATAGTGATGGGCCTGTGACAGCAGGAANAAGGACACCAGAGCCTTTCCTGACCAGAGGCTCAGGTTCCTTTTAATCAGTTCAGGTTTAACTTGGTTTCAAACAGACCAGACAACTCCACGGTCCTCAATGGAGACACCACTTCCACACACTGTAACACACCCATGATCTTAGGACAACAGGATCCCAGGATAACAGGAGCTGGGTCACACTAGTATTTGAGTGTATCAGAGGAGCTTGACTGCCAAGAACTCAGATACACCCAGAATCTCAAATTCAAAGGCGTCTGCAATCAAAGAATCACAGAGAAATCTGTACTCTGAGAAGTCCTGAATCAACTAGAATTAGAGGAAGGACAGGCTCCAATCAGATATATTGAGTGCAGCAAGCACTAGAGATAATCAGATGGCAGGAGGCAAGCTTAAGAACAGAAGCAACAGAAACCAAGGTTACTTGGCATCATCGGAACCAAACTCACCCAGCATAGCAAGTCCTGGATACAGCATCACACCAGAAAAGTAAGATATGGATCTAAAGTCACTTCTCATGATGATGATGGAGGACTTTAAG
>NC_034598.1:76865705-76866751 GCF_900095145.1 Mus pahari | reverse complement strand
TTGGTGTGACTGTAACTAAGGAAGTGAAAGGTCTGTATGATAAGAACTTCAAGTCTCTGAAGAAAGAAATCAAAGAAGATCTCAGTAGATGAAAAGATCTTCCATGATCATGGATTGGCAGGATCAACATTGTGAAAATGTCTATTTTGCCAAAAGCCATCAACAGATTCAATGCAATCCCTATCAAAACTCCAACTCAATTCTTCAACGAGTTAGAAAGGGCAATTTGCAAATTCATCTGGAATAACAAAAAACCTAGGATAGCAAAAACTCTTCTCAATAATAAAAAAATTCTCTGGGGGAATCACTACGCCTGACCTAAAAATGTACTACAGAGCAATTGTGATTTAAAAAACAAAAAACAAAAAACAAAAACCTGCATGGTACTGGTATAGTGACAGACAGGTAGAACAATGGAAGAGAATTGAAGACCCAGAAATGAACCCATATGCCTATGGTCACTTGGTCTTTGACAAGGGAGCTAAAACCATCCAGTTGGAAAAAGATAGCATTTTCAACAAATGATGCTGGCACAACTGGCTGTTATCATGTAGAAGAATGAGAACTGATCCATTCTTATCTCCTTGTACTAAGTTCAAGTCTAAGTGGATCAAGGAACTCCACGTAAAACCAGAGACACTGAAACTTATAGAGGAGAAAGTAGGGAAAAAAACGTCGAAGACATGGGCACAGGGGAAAAGTTCCTGAATAGAACTGTAAAGGCTTGTGCTGTAAGATCGAGAATTGACAAATGGGACCTCATAAAATTGCAAAGCTTCTGTAAGGCAAAAGACACTCTCAATAAGACAAAAAGGCCACCAAAGATTGAGAAAGGTTCTTTACCAATCCTAAATCAGATAGGGGACTAATATCCATTATATATAAAGAACTCAAGAAGACCCACTCCAGAAAACCAAATAACCCCATTTAAAAAATGGGGCACAGAACTAAACAAAGAATTCTCAACTGAGGAATATCGAATGGCTGAGAATCACCTCAAAAAAAAATGTTCAACAACCCTAATAATCAGGGAAATGCAAATCAAA
>NC_034598.1:76854899-76864982 GCF_900095145.1 Mus pahari | reverse complement strand
AGCAGAAGATGGCCTAGTCAGCCATCATTGGGAAGAGAGGCCCCTTGGTCTTGCAAACTTTATATGCCCCAGTACAGGGGAACACCAGGGCCAAGAAGGGGGAGTGGGTCAGTAGGTAAGTAGGGGGGGGGTGGTTTATAGGGGACTTTGTGGATAGCATTTAAAATGTAAATGAAGTAAATATCTAATAAAAATTGGAAAAAAATTATAACATCAGAAGAGACCAAGTGAATCTTTCTGCTATGATATAAGAAACACCTTCATCAGAAGCAGAGGCAGGTGAATTTATGAGTTTGAAGCCAGCCTGGTCTACAAAGTGAGTTCCAGAACAGCCAGGGCTATACAGAGAAACCCTGTCTCGAAAGAAAAATTTTTTTTCAGAAATATGAGGCTAGTTAATCTCTACCTACTTGTCTTCAATTTAGCAGCACTATAAAAACATCTCTCCATGCTTCTCCCTTCAGAGCAGAAAAGTCAACACAATCTCTGGCAGAGGGCATCCAGATCACATTTATCACATTAAGTTTGCCCTAATTTTGCATAATCTGTAGCAACGGACTTGAATTAGAAGGAAACCCACAAACATCTGTGAGCTTATGCTTCTTTGGCAAGTATCTTGTATTTCACATCATTTGGCTAATGAGGTTGTTGTTTTACATCCAACATATGCAGGAAATGTATACCACACAGCACTTACAGTATTTCTCTTCATTAATGGACACAGACACCTTGAAATAGATTTAAGCCTTTTTTACAGTTAAAGGAACTAAAACTCTATAGCTGTTCAAAGCTAAATAAGCCTTGCTAGCAACCATTCTTTCCTTCTCACTTAAAAGTAAGCCAACATTCTTGGTGTTAGCAAAGTTCCTACCAGAAATCCATTTATCAGGTACCATTGCTGATAAGGGGGCAGCATAAGGGACCTCAGAAAGGAAGTAGTTTCACGCATTGCCACCTATAGCTCTTCAATGCTGACGTAGTCCCCTTCTTCTTGCCAAAAGATACATCTACAGACCACAGAATTCCATCAGCCATCTAGGAAAAAAAAATAATGTGTAAAAAGCCAAACAAATCACGTGTCTTTGACACATTGAACTGCCCTACATCTAAACTTTTCTGCTTTGAGAGAGCCTTACAACGCCTTTCTTGCTTAACCCTTGTTTCATAGGATGATCTGTTACGTGAAATTGAATCCTATTCTTAACTCTTATATCCAACAAGAAGCCTGAGGTCTTTTAGTTCTAAACTAATGGAACTTCTTCGGATTGTAGATTCTACGAAAATTACTGAGATGGGCATCCTAGGCACTAAATAGGCACTAAATGAGGAAGCTTTGCACAGCCCAAGGCTGCTATTATCCCATAGACCATCTGCACACTGCAAAGTAGGAATGGCCTCTTTATTGCACCTGCCATTAATTTGCTCTTATACATTCCTCATGTACTTCAGAGACAGTTATTATTAACAAGCACATGCTCAGAAAAAGTGAATACTAACAAGAACTTCACAGTCTGCTGAAAATTCAAATTAAAAAAAAAAGGCTGAAAGTAATTGTGGTAAATATGCCCAATGGTATGACTAGGACCATACATAATGCACAGGACAGTCTGCAAAGTAAGGCAAGGCTTCAAAAATAAACAGAAAATAGTTGTATTTGTTGGTTCTTAAAAGATGAGTGGAGATCTGCCATGCATCCAGATCTGGGTAGGGCATGAGATTTGGGCACATGTCATCACGGTTAAAGGCTCTGATATAAGATGACAGTTGTCAGAACTGTCTCACAATTAGGTAGGAAAAGTCAGCCTAAAATATAGGTCTTTTTGCATGATTTTGAGAGATTCAAGACTTTTTCACAAAAGTATTAGAAATCATAAAGCGCTTGTAATAGAGAAATGGCTATAATGAATAGCTCTTGGGATTAAGAGTAAAAATGATAATATCCTTTGCTGTGTATGGTGGCTGGTTTCACGACCTTTCCCAAAACCCATACTCCCATATGTTCATATCTGTCAGATAAAATGGCATAGTATCTGTGCAGAACCAGTGAAACTCTTCCAATGTGCTGTAATCATTTCTGGATAATTTATAATGTCTAGTGGGCTGTAAACCATCACTAAAGTATATTATTCAAAAAATCTTTTTTAAAAAGTCTTCACAAGGCCAGGATAAATTTTTTCCAAATATTTCCCATACTCAAAAGTTGTAATCTGCATATGTAGAACCATCAGAGACAAAAGCTGAAACAATGAAGAACTGAAAAGGAACAATTTGGGGTAAAACAAGATGAATTGATAACTTGTCATTAGTATATGATTAATATTACACAATTTCTGGTAATCAAAATACAATCATAGTAGAGGGACTGAAGGAATGGACAGATTTTACAAATAGTTATGAGGCAGTTGTCTCTGGGTGGTTTGGCTAATTGAATAGCAGAGAAGATGTTGTTGAGAATACCTTCCTTTTTTAATAATTTATTTTTTTATTCACGTTATATCCTGATCATAGCTCCTTCCCCTCCTCACAGTTCCACTCTTACAAATTCCCCCATTACCTCCTCCTCTTCTCCTCAAAGAAGGGGAAACCCTCCTTGAGAATCACCCCACCCTGGGATATCTAGTACCAGCAGGCTACATCCTCTCCTGCTGAGGCTCAACCCAGCAGTCCAGCTAGAAGAAGGGGATCCAATGACAGGAAACACAATCAGAGATAGTCCACATTTCAATTTTTAGGGGATTCACATAAAGACCTAGGTGCACATCTGCTAAATATGTGTCGGGTGCCTAGGACCAGCTCCTACATGCTATTTTATTGGTGGCTTAGTCTCTCCTACCCACACTGGGTCCAGATAAGTTCTCTGTAGGTCTTCTTGTGTCCTTGACCCTGATAGCTCACTCAATTCTATTCTCAACTCTTCCACAAGACTCCACAAGCTCTGCGTGATATTTGGCTGTGGGCGTCTATCTCTGTTTCCACCCACTGCTGGGTGAAGCCTCTCAGGAGAGACTTATGCTAGTCTCCGTCTCCTGTCTGCAAGCATAGCGGAATAGTAGCAGGGGTTGGCTATCTCACATGGAATTGGTCTTCAGTTAGCATAGTGATTGGTCGGTTGTCCCCTCAGTCGCTGTTCCATCTTCATCCCTGTGTATCTTGTAGGTAGAACAAATTTGGGGTTGAAGTTTTGTGGGTGGGTTGATAACCCACCTTAATGCACTGGACGTCCTATCTGGCTATAGGAGGTAACCACTCTAGTCTTTATATACACTGCTGGTAGGAATCTCAGCTAGGCTTACTTCCATAGAGTCCTCATTGCCTCCTCCATTCCAAGAGATGCCCCCCCCCCCAGTGATTTCCATTCTCAGTCTAAGCCACCTACTGACCTCTCTCCGGACACCTTCCCTTCCCACATCCCTGTCCCTGTCCCCACTTCCTCTCCCACCCAGTTGTCTCTCTCCATCTATGTCTGATAAATATTTTGTCTCCCCTTCTGAGTGAGATTCATGAATTCCCCCTTGGGGCCTCCTTATTATTCGGTTGCTTTGGGTCTTTGGGGTGTATCATGAGTATTCCAATTTCATGATGTCTTTGTTTTTAAATAGCTGAATAGCATTCCGATGTGTAGATGTACCACATTTCTTTTACCCACTCTTCAGTTGAGGGACATATAGGTTGTTTCCAGTTTCTGGTTACTATGAATAAAGCTGCTCTAGACAGAGTTGAGCAAGTGTCCCTGTGGTAAAGTGGAGCATCTTTTGGATATATGACCAAAAGTGGTATAGCTGGGTCCTGGGTAGAACCATTCTCAATTTTTTGAGAAACTGCCATACCAATTCTCATCGTGGCTGTACAAGTTTTCACTCCCACCAGCCACTAAATGAAATGAGTGATTTTCTAGATAGATACTACTTACCGATATTAAATCAAGATGAGGTAAACTAGTTAAATAGCCCTATAACCCCTACGGAAACAGAAATATTCATTAAAAGTCTCCCAACCAAAAAAAAGGGGGGGGCACAGGAGCTGACAGTTTTAGTGCAGAATTCTATCAGATTTTCAAAAAAGACCTAATTCCAACTCTCCTCAAAGTATTCTACAAAATAGAAACAGATGAGAAATTGAGAATTTATTCTTTGTTTCTGGTATGCACAGTAGAGTGGAGGCTATCATAAATTACCAAGGAGAGTGAAGAACCAGGAAGGAGTTCTGAAAGAAAGATGCTTACACTGCTTGTCCAGTTAAAGTGTAACATACTCAAGTGAGGTACTGAACTGAGTAGATAGGACTAAGTCTAAAAGAAGTATGGACTGGGTCCTGATATTAGATTTATGGTTAGCACGTAAATTGCTTTATATACATTTATTGACAAACTTCCATTTCTGTCTTTCTAGGTAAGAAACCTATACATTTCAAATAGGTGAGAGGTGTTATTGATGGGAACTAGGTAAGTTATCATAGCTTCCTAAAATCTGGAATTACAGTATGTAATCCATACACTCTCTGATTCAAATGAGGTAGTTTGAAGACTAACTTTATGTGAAGCATAAAGCACTGAGCGATCTACTGTCTCATTAATAACTTGCAGAAATAATCATAATACTTGCTATTTACCAAGCACATAGCTGTCTCAGATACCTTGAACTTTTTGCCTATCTAATTTCTCCATGTGTGTACAGTTATATGAAGGGTCAGTTCTATAGTGTTCTCAGAGAAGGAACTGATTCAGTGTAGTTATCTTACCTAAGTGGGAAGTTAGTCATTAACAGAATTGGATTTTGACTTTATTCTAAGCAATCTTATTGAACAACAGGTTTCCAAATGTTTGCAAGAGAAAGAACCCTCTCACCCCCCATCCTTTTCCCTCTAATCTTGTAGCTTCCTTACTTGGAACTCTGAAAAATTAGAGGAACAGAAGAGCAGCAATAGGGTTGTTCAAGAATCTCATTGCTGTTTAATTCAAGGGGGATAGAAGCTGGACATACATCCTTGTTAGCAAACATCACAAACCTCAGATCATGCACATTAGAAAAGGCTGTAAGGCTTCTGAGAATCACAACATGAGGAAAGGTAGGAAGAAGAGAAAGGGGTCTGTCACAGTTTACTTGTTCAGGTTTATCTTATTATAGAATATTTTTTCTTCTTTGGGATCACAGAATATTGTTAAGTAAAGGAATTAAAGGAAGTTACCATTTTTTACTTGACTTAAGAAAGGGGATTCTTGAGACGTTATCTTTCTGCAACCTTTGCCTCCAAATACAATTGATCCCCATGGTATATTCTAGACTGTGCACCTTTGAGGTATGGAGGCCCCAACTCTTTCTGAATAAGCCCTGATCACTGCATAAAAATCTTCCATGAGTGTTTTCTATAAAAGCTGCATTTAGGAATGAGATATGTATGATACTCAGTATTCATTTCTGGGACTGGATTGCATATCTATGACTTTAATTTTATAAGAGAACATAATAATAGATACTACATCCCACCACTTTGTAAACTAATAAGGTATCAAAATAGGTCTGATACATCCATTTGTTTTCATAAAGCTCTCAGTTGGATGTTAATTTGGAGTAACCATGATGAATGATAATTAAACTTCTATGGGGAAAAAAAAACCAATGCTCTGTCCATTGTGGGATAGCCAGGTCATGATTCAATGCTTGCCCTGACAAGAAATTCACACATTAATGAGATGAGTGTAAGGGTGAGGAAAAGCCCTGCTGAGACCTCATTTCAACTTTCTTGTCTTTATATCCCAGTGGTTGAAACTTTGCTCCTCCAAGTTTTGGTCTGCTCATTTTGAGCAAGTGACAAGGCTTAAGATAATATAATCTTTTCTTACTAAATCACTTCTTCCAGAATAAGATCCCAATTAAGGATGTGAACTCTGTATTTTAAAACTATTTTGAATAATGAGAATACAAATGGAAATATCCGCATGTTTTAATTATATTCACTTTCATTTTTAAACCTATTTCTCACTGTTTACATGGCATACGTAGGTCTTCACGATATTATTTTTTAATATTTTTCATTTAAATGATTGTTTAACACATAAAAGAGCAAAATCTTTTCATTTTCTCAACATAAACATCATTAACTTGAGAAACAGAGATTTTAAAAATGATTTTAGATGTGTTTTCTGAAGGTTCTCATTTCTCAAATAATTATAAGATGTGCACATTTGTGCTCTCCATAGCCTAATTTGATTCTTTGGGCTTGTGAAATGTGCTGTAGAACATTAGGAAAATAACAACTAGTACATCAGTGCCCACACACTCAATTAGTGACTCCCAGAGAATAGTTAGAAGGGTTGCAGACTCTCAACATTCTGCCCCATATTGTTCACACAACCATGCTCTCTCATTCCCTTCCACTTCAAATGAGTGTCTCCTACTGCAGATTATCATGAAACTGTCTGGGGAAGGATATTCTGGGAAATGTCTTTTCATGGGACTACACACAAAAGCCACATATTAAAACGTAAATACATCATCCAAGGGAATGAAGATCCTTATTTTTCTTGTTTTAAACATGGTCACCGAAATCCATTCATATTTTATTTTAGTCAGGGTTACCTGGAGGAACAGAAGCAAGTGGGTAAATTCATACTGGAATTTAGTAAATCAGCTTTAACCTAGTAACAGCAGGATCACACCTGAGCGCTGAGAAACCAGCTCCTCGAGACTGAACATCTCAACAGTCCACGTCTTTCACCGCTGAGTGGGCAACAGACAGTTGTTGTTTAGTCCACAAGCTTCCATGTCTTAGGACCAGGCTGGACAGCGACTGGAGCCTGTTGCATGGAGTCCCCAGTTCATGATGGCATTGTGGAATCTAGTTCTGCCATCAATGAAGGAATTAGTAGCAGCAACAACAGGGCAAACCAGCTCAAAGGCT
Source organism: Mus pahari (assembly GCF_900095145.1). Taxonomy (NCBI): domain Eukaryota; kingdom Metazoa; phylum Chordata; class Mammalia; order Rodentia; family Muridae; genus Mus; species Mus pahari. Next base: position 76,858,085 of record NC_034598.1, on the reverse strand, counting down.
TCAAGGAAGGTCAAGCAGCAGTAGCCAAGGTGGTCTTCCTTCTCTCCTGATCTTTATTTTTCCATCTTGACACCTACCAAAAGATGTCAACATCAATTTGGGGGGGGGGGGTCTTTCAACCTCAGTGGAGGCCATCGAGACATTTCCTCCTGTAAAGCTCAAGTGATTCTAATTATTGGCAAGTTGACTTTAAAACCATCCATATAACATTATAATTATAATCATCCTATAACATTAAGTGATTTCTCAAGTTCATGGGTAACTAACTCCAAACTGTATCAGAGTCATCGTGTAATGACTCAGGGGTGTGGTATGTTCCTGGGACACATGTCATTACCTGTCTGGCTTAACTGTCCAAACTTCATGCCTCTGTGTTCCAATTAAGATTTGTGGCTAGAACTACCATCTCTATAATGACAGTTTCAAAATCTGTATTTGCAGTCTATATTTATCCATGTTTATCTTGAAATTATTTTGAATATCTAAACAACCAACCTTTATGCCTTTGCTAACCCTCAATCAAAGCTTTACATGTTTGGCTTCTTGCTTTAAATCACAAGCATGTTTCTGTCCCTTCACTCAGCCAAAGCAGACCAGGTAGATAGGTACTCCCTTAAAACAACCCACTTTATGACTTTTTAAAAATCTTGTCTTTTCCAGTTTAGACAGCCTTATTTGCCTGAGCTTCAATTCTCATTTAAATTAAGAGCCAGATTCATTGAAGTGTCCCACAAGGCCACTGGACATCTGCCAGTCTATCTGACCTTCTTTTTGTGAGTCCTCCATGCCTATTTCACTGTCGCCGACTTGAGTCATGTCCTCTTCAGTCAAGCATCCTCCTATATTGGAGTTTGTACTTGCTCTTCTCTCTCTCACTCCAGAACCCACTGCATTCAAACTTCTGGTCAAGTGTCACCTTGTGAGTGAAGCTTACCGTGACCTGGTCAAGTGTCACCTTGTGATTGAAGCTTACTGTGACCTCTGCATAAAACAGCGACTTACCCAATCATTCTATTCCATCTGTCTAGGTTCCTAAATTATCACTTACCAAGTGTCAGTAGATGTTGTTTTTATATTTTATGTTTCTAATCCAACTATGTACATCATGCCACATGAAAAGTTTTCCGCACTGCTATGTTCATAGCAGTTTGGACACACTGACTACTAACTGGTGAGTGGATCAACGAGTAGTATAGAAAAGCAAGGGCAGACAACTATGACAGTTGAGAAAATATCTGAGTTTAATCATAATAAAAAGGTGTGTTACAATAACCAGGAAAGAAATTGTTTACTCCATAGTAAAATGCATTTATGTAAAGTAGCATCTCTAGCTTGCTACCTAGCAGGTGGCTTCTATTTTATTTGATTATACATTTATATAAAACATTGACAGGCTGTGAACTAGCTCTGCCTCCATGAAATAGCACATCTTTTAAGATTTTCTAAAACATTCAACCTCTGTCTCTCTGTCTCTGTCTCTCTCTCTCTTCCTCCTCCTCCTCCTCCTCTTCCTCTTCCTCCTCTTCCCTCCCTCCCTCCCTCCTTCTTCCTCTATTCCTTCCTCCCTCCCTTCCTCCTTGCCTCTGGTCCTGGGGAATGCACAAGCACTTTAACCGTGCTATGAAGGCACTCTACCATGGAGCTATGGCCTCAAACATCTTTTTATTTTATAGTTCATAACAATGTCTCATTAATTTTCACAGACTGACCTTGAACTCACTATGTGGCTCAAAAAGAGTCTTGACTTTGTCATCCTCTGACTCAGGCTCCCCTCCCAATGCTGAAATTATAGGCATTAGCTACAAGAGCTAGACATTTTCTGAATTTCAAAATAAAAATTTTCAAAACAAAAAGTTCCCTTCTTTGCATCATTTAGCAACTGACTTTGACTTTGTGCTGAAACCTCCTACTGTTCTCCAATTACTTTTTTCATTTTCTTTCACTCTCCTTTTTTTCACAATTTCATACATCTTCCTCCCCATTCAGGAATGTTTCTCTGACACTGATTACAAAGTATTTTGTAGTATCTCAGTTCCATTTCAAGCACCAATTCATTTAAGTTACATATGTGGACAAAGGTGTTCCCTCATATCATGTGAGAATATAGTTCTTAAGGAAAGAACTGTATACATCATATAAATATCCTGATTTCTTCTCTCAGATTTGTGCCAAGAGCACTAATTGCATACTTTATGAATAAATGATTTATTCAATGAAGGAATGAATGTTAAATAAATAAATTGGCATGGAAATGAGAAGAAATCCCAAGTAAGTTCTTACAACATCAAAATCAAATTGTTTTATATTTCAGTGTCCTAAATGTCTTCCGTGAGAAAAATGTATTAATTTTTATAATGTCATATACCTTGAACTCTGAGGGACAATGTACATTTAATTTCTTAATGTGAAAGTATGGTTTGGGGAAATTACACCAACAATCTCCTCACTTGGGTAATATGCTTTATTTTCCCCAGTGAATACACTTACAATATATTTTGATGATAGTAAATTTTTTCTTTAGAGTAAGTGGATGATGGATCTAATGGATTTTAGTCACTAATTTATGTGCATTTGTAGCATTGGGAATTTTAAAGAATGAGGTTTTTTAACTCCTGTAGCTATAAAAATTATGGAACAACTTCTATTTCAATGCTGTCTATCTCTTGATACCCTCCTCTCAGTACATTCTTGTTGGCAGGTGAATGTACCTTCCTTGCCAAGTGAGTCACTTGAAATTGGAACATTATTTTATGAGAACTTACTTGGGTCAAGTTAATATGAAGAAAATATTTTTTAAGTTGCTATTTCATATGAATATTCAGAAAACCAGATCCCTACTTATTATTACTAATCTTTTAAAAATTAAAATAAATAGTACTGCTGAAATAACGTTTCCCCAAGGCTAATATAGAATCCAAGCAGCCAAAAGAGTATATATTACTTTGGTGATTTTGAATCAATATTTACAAATTCCTTGATACTTCTGATCTTGAAAGCAGTCTGCTCTTACTTTCATGTAGAAAAGTCATAGTAGTTCACTTCCGGTGAGTATCATTTTAAAAGGTGGAAGATCACCCTATCTTACCATGATAGACTTATGAAAGGACTACAGCTTCCACATAAAGCTATTCAGTCTCTCTCACTTCCTCTCTCTCTCTCTCTCTCTCTCTCTCTCTCTCTCTCTCT
>NC_034598.1:76819778-76854829 GCF_900095145.1 Mus pahari | reverse complement strand
CTCCTCCTCCTCTTACTCCTCCTCCTCCTCTTACTCCTCCTCCTCCTTCTTTACCATTCAGTCTAATGAAACCAGCTTCCAGGCCAGGACATAGATGAGACAGTCTTGGGAAGGCTGAAGCTGCTATTGGTGTCCTGAGGACATTCATGTAGCAGTGGGGACTTGTTCAAGGAATATAGGCCTTGATAGCCATGTGAGAGGCCTTTGCAAAGGAATCTAAAATCTTAGTAATGAGCTCATATTTTCATAGCCCCAGTTAACCTCTTGACGATAATTGGGTTTGTGCTCCATGGCTTTGGGCTTGGCCCATCAGAGACACAGAGAGATGAAGAAAGAGCAGACCCCAGAGACAGGAACAGAACCACTGGCATCAGTGGGTTGTGCTCACTCTGCTGCTCAAGTACCAGTTATGCACAACAATCCAGAGCCTTGGTTCTTGCACTATGTACAGGAAAGGGAGGGGGATCAGTCTCTGAAGACAAAACAGTACTAGCTCTCCATGGGGAGAGCCTGTGGTCGCCAATTTTGCACACTGTCAGCATTCACACTTGGAAGATAGAAAGGCTATGTCATACATCCGTGCCTCACCCAGGGAAACGTTGCCATTCTCATTGGTCTGAGTCACTGGGTCTTCATCACAATTGTGTCTGCATTAAGGTCATCTACTCTTTACATATTCACTTGGGGGTTCTTCAACACCCCCACAAAACCCTATGTATGTTTACTCTTTCCGTATAGTAACTTAGCACATACTAAGATTGTTTAAACTAATATTTACCTACTATCTACTGATTTCCATGCACAAAACATTCATGACAAGCTTAAGACAGTGCTCTGGTAGGTAACTCAAACAAGCCTTTGTTTATTTACCTGTTAGAGGCACTCTTTCAAACTACTTTGTTGGCAGAATTAATTTCATTAGAGCTATTAAATTCACGGGAACTCGTAATTTACATAAATAGCTTGGAAACTTTAATTACATTTACTGTTTTTCTCTACTAAATGATGAGGATATAAAATGTGGACTTCAGGATTCATGAATTCATGATCATGTCAGAATTCTACCTTCCACATAGTTAAATCAGAACTAACTACTTATGGTGTTCCTAAATCCCAGACTCAAATGAAGTAGCAAATATTTTTGTATGGTGTTTTACAGTTGAGAGAATTTTGTTATGCAGAAACAGATAACTAATGCAATGAATTCTGCATCATCCATCTTCTATCTTGGCTCAAGGTATGAAAGTATTAATATCATCTTTGAGGTCAAAGTAGACACTTCTAGGCAGAGTCACCTTGCATAATTTCTAACTAACATAATGGAAATTAAAATTGTATTTAAAGTTTTGAAATGCTATTTTATTTTATTAAAATCCATTTGATAAAATCCTTCTCTGCAACAAATGGGATTGAAACACTTTCCATCAGTCCATTAGCACCAGTGATAATAACAGGAATCATGACTTAAATTAAAACAATGAATGGGTGAACGAAGAAGGCATATTTATATACAGAGTGCAGCGTTATGCAAATATAAGGAAGAATGAAGTACTATTGCTTATTGGCATGTGAAGGGTACACTAGGCTCTGAATTCAATCTCTCTTTCTGCATTTTTTTTCCATGAAATACAATAGTTCTTTCTTACTCTAATCCTACTATGAACACAGAAACTCTAACAAGCCTTCTCTAGGCTGAAACTCTTCTGAAACTGTGAGCCTAATAAATATTTTAGCCCTAAAGTTGCTTCTACTGGATACCATAGTCACACTAAAACAAAAGCAATTAATGAGGGATATCTTTTCTCCCCCGGTTTAGCATAATTTTAAGTAAAGTAACGGTCTCTGTGCAGGTCTGGAAGTGGACCTCCGTTTTCAAGTTTAGTAAGTAACAGGAATGTGTTTTCTGTGCAACATAACAATAGTTTGCTTCTGCCTGTAAGAAATGGATAAGATATATCTCAAGAACTGAAGAGATGCAGTTAAGAGCATTGGCTGCCCTTACAAAGAAATCAGGTTCATTTTCTAGCACCTACATGGTGGCCCACAATCTTCTATAACTCCAGGGGACCCGATGTCCTATTCTGGCCTCTGAAGACACCAAGCATCCAAGTGGTACACAGATATACATTCAGACAATTTGTCCATGAACATAAAGAAAGGTTTTAGAAGCTTTCAAAGAAACTGTACCACTTCCATTGTCTGAAATAATTCCTTATGTCTTTACTAGCCTCTCAGACCTGAGTTTTGAACTGCTTCACAGGACACCAACTGGATACCAGACATATCACCTAAAACAAACCATCAGGATGATCCATCCCTTCATGATCTCCTTCAAGACTCCCACTAAGTACTTAGCTCACTATTATCAATTTTTATATGTTTTCACATACCAATCTGGCCCATCTTTAAATCAAAGCTCTGGCTTTTGTTCTTTTTACCAGTCAATTATGTGGTTATATTAATAGGCTACCTATTAATGCATTTCATTATTCCCTCTAGTCCTGTTTTTATGCATCTTGAATATATCAATTCTCACTATACCAGTTTGTTCCTAGATCCATCATACACCAGACAAACCTCATTCATAATGGACAGTTACCTGGATACATGATTTCTTGAAGTCCCACCATTGAATGTAAAAGTTCACCATTGAATGTAAAAGAATGTGGATGGGGTCTTGATGGGCCTGGCCAGATAAGTCTCAGTCCACAGAAGAGCCCATAGAAGGTGGGTGTGGGAAGATGAAAGGCTGGGGATCAGATCTGGGAACTGACATACCCTGGCCTCCCAAGGATCATCATCGGAAGCAAAGCCCTCATTCTCAGCCACCACGACCCTTTCCTATCCCAACAAGTGGCTGCTCTCTGGCCTGGCCCTCCCTGCAGAACCATGGACTCCTTGTCTGAAAGACAGCAACAAATATGTCTTCGTAAAGAGGCATGAGGCTGTAGCTCTCTGAGGTTCTGCAGGCTTAGTAACAGGAGATAAAGAAGGTCTGGAGTTGGAGGGGCTCAGTAGGGCTGTCAAGTGCTGAGTAGACATGGCTGGCTTTATTCTTTAATCCTAATAAAACATGGGAATCGTTCCAGATATGTGAGGTTTTGAATGAGGTAGCTTTCTTCACCCAAGGCTGACCTAGAAAATGGTAACAGTGGAAAACTGTCGAAAGGTTTTGAATAGTACCAATCCATATCCTTGTCACTATAGAGAAGAGGCAGCAAGGGTTAGCAAGAAAGAAAAAGTCTTTTATTATTCTTCTATTTACATAAATAACATTGTTAACTTTCCAAATATCCATGCAACATCCCTTCCAAATTATTTTACTGGTGTATTAAGAGCCAACCTCCACCTGAATAGCCCCAATATCTTGAAAATTACTTAGGTCCCAATCCTGGGCTCTGTCTTTCAGTGAAAAGAACTTTTCCCAATGAAAATGGCCTTATGTACTTTGCATCTTCTACCAAGAAAATCTATACTTATTCATAGGTCCTTCTTCTAGGCCTTAGCTCTAAGTTCTGTCAACTAACAGAACCTACATTCTGATTATAAAATTCATAGGGGCTTTGCCAACTTGCTGGGGAGTTTCCATGTAGCTATGCCTAAAGCATTGTTGTAATAATTGTCATGTGGAAACCCCTCCCCAAACTTCTACTGTCCTTAAATGTATATGAAGAGTAAGTCATGATATCAGTCTCTGGAAGTCTTGACCCAATGCCTACAAAGATGGTCCTGACTCAAGTTTCATTCTTTATCTCAATAGGATGTCTCTTTGCTGTGTCACTTGGGCTAGGAGGGGAGGTTCCCTGACATTGTGTCATGACCAGAAGATACTTTTTAGTATCTCTAGTCTCTAACATATTACTCTCACTCCCCTCCACTCCCTCCCTCTTTTGGAATGGTCTTTGAGCCTTAGAGACAATGCTATAATTAATTAGAAAAATATAAACAATCTAAGAAGGGAAAATTTCTCAGATGCCAGAAACAGCATCTTAGAATAAAATGTTGTTCAGTGATGAGCAAAATTATGAAAAACGTGCTCTATCTCTTTAGTCATAAACATTATGCAAATTGAAAAAGGTTTAGGAATACAGTACTACCACACATACTCTAGAAGTCCTTTGTAAAAGACATAAAATTGAGGGGGATCTGAAACAACTATGTACAGACAGCATCACTACTTCTCAATGCAGAGGGAAAAAGTGCAAGGGTCTAACAATGGACAAGCATACTATTATTATTTAGAATATCCCCAAATTGGATTTTTCCCTAAAGAACATCAACCCTAAGAACATCAACTATGAAACTGTACAATACTCACTTAAGTCATACTGTTTAGCATAGAGACCAAGAGATAAACACAAAGATAAAACCAAACAAACAAACAAAAACATGCATCAAGAACAACATACAAGGGCAAAGATGCAAAGAACTAACTGTATATAAAATTAAAAATATACCTAAGGGGAAATTAGAATGGAGCCAGAAATCAAGGTGGGTGGGGGAGGCCAGTGAGGAAGAGTTGCCTCTACACCCTTCTTTCACATTAGAATAGTTTCAAAGTAGTTTCTTTTTGCATTATTTCTTGGTAAGTAAGTTCATGCCATTTTCTGTATGGAAGTTACAATAGAATTTTTAAATCCTTAAAAAGCAACAATAAGGAGTCTCCTAGAGTCCACTAATTCTGCACGCAACTGACTTGAATGATAGCATTGTGTAAATAATTTGTGAAGCTTCTTTACAAAGTTACTTAGAATAAAGGAAGGCAGAGGGTGGGCAGGGAAAACTGATGCACATTTTCCCATTCAGTCCTTATAATTTTTTTCTTCAATATCAACTGTTAGGACATATTTTATCTTTTTTTCTTATATGATTTGTGCTTTATGAAAGCAAAATTAATTAACCTTTAAAAGATAAGTTCATTTTATTTCTGTTAATGCATGGAGCCCCAAGGACAATGCCCTAGACAAAGGAAGTACTCAAGAAATAATGCTAATGATTACTTAAGAGCTTAAAACAAGCAATGACATTATAAAGGTAATATTTAAAATCTAGTCAAATATGAGATGTGGGATTTGAAATTGTAGAACAAGTCTTGTGAAGACTATATACAGAAATCAGCTCAGATTACAAGCTCTAGAAGTAAATAGTTAAAAAAAAAAGTGTACCAAAAGAAATTTAAAGAACCCAGAAATCAGAGACTCAGAAAGCAAACGCTGGAACAACTAACTCCTCAATCACGAAGAGACACCCTCACACCCTCACAAAATTGAATGTGTCTCTCTGTAAGCTCGGAAAAGGAGAAATTATTTGAACAGAAATGAAACTGTAATATTCTATCATTTATATATATATATATATATATATATATATATATATATATATATATAATGTGATACAAGATGACAGGCTGTGACATAGGGTATAGTTGGAATATAAAATGTTCCCAAATGCTCACGTTGAAAGCTTGTTCCCTAGTGAGTCACCTATAGAGAATAGATTGTGTCATGATGTACTAACCTATTCAGTGATTCTCTCCACTGTCCACTTATAAGTTCAATAAGATGTTAGGAAATGGAGTCCGTACAGTTAGATGAACCAAGTCCCTGGGGGTTGGCTGTCTTGTTCCCAGGCCTTCCCTTTCTCTGATTCCTCTCAGCTATCAGGTTAACAGCCTGTGCACATTGCTGCTATGCTGATATTCTCCCACCCCAGTGCACATTCCTGCTATGCTGATATTCTCCCACCCCAGGGGCCAGAATACAATGGACCCAGACAACCACATTATTACGCTAGCACACAATGTAAAGATGTCAAAAGACTAAAGAAAATAACTAAACATAAATATGAGAATGAGTTTTATTGAAAGTTCCTAGCAGAGAGAATCTAATGGTACCAGCTTGACCAATGACTCTATCTCTACAGTGCTTCTACCCATAACTTCCCAAGGAAGAAAGGCTGTATACTTTACTCTATTTAAACAGCAACATCATTAACACATTTTGCCTTTGTATGACCCATGGTCCTAGAAGCAGCTAACTTAAGCTAAGTGTGGAAAAGTTTATTCCCTTCCTCAAATACCACCAGCTTGCATTGTGTTTTCTGAAACAGTTATCAGTAGTTCTTAGCTTATTAATGCTATGCTGTTTAATAGAGTTCCTCTTGTGCTGATGACCTCCAACTAGAAAATTATTTCTGTTGACACTTCTTAACTGTAATTTTGCTACTGTTATGAGTCACAATGTAAATATAGGTGCTTTCTAGTGGGCTTAGGCAACCCCTTTGAAAAGATGGTTTGATCCCCAAAGAGGACAACCCCTAGGTTGAGAACCACTGATCTAGACATAAAGAATCTCTATTTCCCCTATATTCAGTTACTTGACAAGATCCAAGAGAAAGGAAAGAGACACCTTAAGGATATAACATTTATGGCCTACTTTGCTCAAAAATCATAAATGGATTGAAACACCTAAATCTAAACCATAAAAACCTGCCTTCCTTTTAACTTTTCCCCTTTAGGTATTTTGTGATACCAATAGAAAGCTAACACTGTGAATAATGCCATTTAATGTTATACCATATTATAGTGATATGCTATATAATATCAGTCTGTCATTTTATAATATATTTTCTGCACAAAGTCCAGGGTAAATTCTTAAACCAACTTATTCTTTAAAGAAAATGTTGCCAGTACAACTCATGGAAATTTGTTCATCTTCTGTTTTCCCTCCCACTTATCACTTCTTTCCTCAGGCATTTGTCCTGTCAGAACCAGGAAATATTAATCACACCCTGAGGGGACATTTTTCCTGGGGTTTCTCTTCCCCTGACGTTTCATGCTTCCATGAATATGGCTCAGACTTGTTTTAATATTGCTGCATACCTGGCTCTATAATAATTGAACTCACATCAACAGCTTGTTGAATCGTGATTGGAGTTTAACTTTATCAATGATTAAACGATTGAAATAACATGTTCATGATCTTCAAGCACTTTGTGTTTAAGATAATTAAGTCTTGCTGAAAGTAAAATCCTAAAAATAGTTTTATATTCTGAGTATTGGAAGGCCCATTTGTTAAAATATTGACAAAGTGACACATATTGGTGATTTTAATGATTTAGAAAAGTTTTGTACTTGATGATAGAGGTCTCCATGAGTCAACCTTACATTATGTCTGCTTAGAATATTAACTACCAATTGGTTCTTATGTATTCTTTCAGAGAATAGATATGTAAACACACACTTATGTCTTATCTACTCATGCTCCTCACCATTCATGCACCAGAATTTTATATATATATAAAATTTGAAACTAGCTGATGTTCCGGAGCAGTGACGCCAAGGAACCGAGATAAATCACAAAAGTTTCACACTCCCAATTAGCCCCCACCCCCCACTAAGCTTCCTTGCTGTATTGTATATAACCTGAGCATTTCCCCTTAGTAANAGAGACTATGACAAACATGCATGGTCTCCGTCTCTTTCTTTATTCCCATTTCTCTCTAGGTTTGTGATCCCCCTCAAGGACCATGGAATAAAGTGGCCCGCAGGCTGGGACATATATATATGCTCTGTGTTTAAGAACTCTTACTCCTCTTCTAGAGTACCTGATCCTGGTTCCTAACACAAGGAACTCAGAATTCTAGTAACATCTCTAAAGGATTCATCACCTTCTTTTGGCTTCCACAAGTACCCACAGCAACACATACTTATATGTATTTATTCTTTTGAATGGACACATCATGTGCACACAGTTCAATAAATGACTTAAAGATGTGAAATGCAGCCATGATAGTTGTAACTATGCAATGAAAGAGTGTCTACATAAATTCCTCTAGGCTAAACATTATTTATTTTCACAGAATTTTGTTAGAAGGGTATGTCACATCTTATGAACACTTTCATTTTCCTCACTATTTTGTAGCCCCAAAAGGTGCTTCAAAGAAAGAGATATGACTCTCCCATTACAAACATGGATTGATAGTCACACTTCAGTATGCTTTGTAAAGAATAAGACAAGTTTTAGTTAGAGTGCAAAAGTTTTTCTATTTTTATAGGCATCCATTACCAAAAGTTTGATAGTTTTATACTCCAACAGTAGATTAGGAGCGTACCAATCTCTAGTATACAGTAACAATGATAGAATGGTGATAAGAGAATTATACTTTAACCCAGTTGCTTAGCAGAAAACTGTTAAATTCTTTAAAATCCCACCAATGATAAGAATGAATTTTCTGGTGCTAATACATGTTACTGAGTATGTAATATTAGGGTCTTGAAAACCTTCAACATGTGGCCTGTTCTAAGATATGATTATGTAGGGATTTTTTTTTTTTTTTTGCTCTAGCCCCCAGTACCTGGTGGGGGGGGGAGAGGCATTTAATGTTATACTGGTCATCAATGACCTATAATTTAATCAACTATCCCTGAGTTATGAACTCTCCATAAACACACACACACACACACACACACACACACACACACACACACACACACGACAGGGCTTGGTTAGATTCTAGATGGTAGCATACAAAGGCTTGTGGAAGGAGGTACACTCAGAAAGACAATCGAGCTTCTCTAGAACCTCATGCTCTTCAACTTGAGACTGAAATGCACAAATAATTTCTTAGCATTTTGTACAAAAGAAAGTTTTATGCTATGCTTGAGAATGACCTTGGATACCTCGACCACGTTCTTCAAGAAGAGACATCTCTTCTCTTTTACAGCCACAGAACCTAGGCTGATTTTCTGAAACCCACCAGCCACTGTTAACATTATAAGAGACAGATAAGCTTTCTACTGCACAGAAAACATTAACAAAGCAGTAAGAGATGATTAAAGTGTTCACTTTTCCCATTTACTTGATTCAGTTACACCTGAGCAAATCTTTTGCAATGAAAAGGTACTGGGGAAATTTACCACCATGGGAACCTTCACAATTGAAGAGGACCCAAAATATGTTTCATTAATTGAATTTTCTTGTGTCTTCAATCACAATAAACCCAGTAATTAAATCTGATATTGACTCTTCCTGGGCTCAGTTCATCATGCTATTAATTCTTTTCCTCTTAAAATAATGATGGAGATTTAATTTTTATAGGAGAAAATGAACTAATGGGCCATTTCCCAGCCTTCACCTGGGATTCTAGTTTTGATTGTTTTCCTATTTAGGAGTAAGATATATGAGTTTAATTTTCACCACACTAACTTACTATGTACGAGTATAAATGTACTAATGTGGCTTTTTATGCATGCAGTTTTCTCTTTTGTTTAACTTAAAACTTTCTCTTTGTTCTATCTGCATTATTATTTTAACCTGCAGTGCACATTGTTTGTGTCAGTAACCTGGTATACAATATTCATGTGTATTTCATCAGCCTCAGTTTTTTCTTCCCCATGATGCCATTTTAAACACAATAAAATATTTATTTTTATATTTGGAATAGTATGTTCTCATCATAGAAAGTAAAATTTAGAGAAATCATGTAAATATAGTTTCTACTAAGATCTTCAAATCACTTCTGCTCATTTTCCTTTGTCTATTTAGTTTTTATTAATGAAATTATTTCCCACTGACATTTTAGTATGTTCACTTTTATAAGCTACTTGATTTCATAGACATTTCTCTTCTTGGGCAGTCTCAAAATTTTCAAATCATTTGCCTAAGTTCATTTGGAATATGTTCTTATTTTGTCTCATATACAGTTTATACATAACTTATATAAGTCATATGTAACTTATATAAGTTCTGGTCTGTACATATCTCCCATGGCACAATTGTGCCATGTAGTCAAACTATCTCTCCCTTGTTTCTTCAGTTGACTCTTAATTTTCCTTAAGATATTTTAATATAACTTGGAATTTACTACTAAGAAGAGAACATATAAATACTTGGTTTTCTTTGTTTTTATTTTAATAGTTAAAAAGCCTTTTCTCTATCATTATATGATATACATATAGATAAGGAGAGATCATTTAAGTAATAACTTTAATCAGTTTTTTAAACATTTTGTCACTATTATAAATTTCCACCAAGGAATTAACAACTGAAAAATATTCATTGATTAGTGAGTTATTTGTTTCTCTACAAAGATATAGACTATGGCATAATGGGGCATAGGAACATTTCTGACAAAAGATCCAGTGAAATAACTGAACAAAGGGTATCAATCAGGACTCAAAAATCTTTCCTAAAGTAACTATAAAGCAATTTTAATAAGTTTAATCTATAAAATCCATAAATAATGCTGTTTCAGATGAAGAGCCATTGGAATTATTTTCCTTCAATCAGGGAAAAAGGGCACATAGAAACCATTCCTTTCATTTCTGTTCATTTCCACTGGGATCTCGTCATTTTTAATAATAACAATAACAATTTAATCGATACAGAATAAAACTGAGATAAAGGCAATAAACTGTTCCTGCTTCAAAATAATACAATTATATACATTAAAAAGTGATTTATGAAAGATCTACATGATCAAACAGAATGAAATAGCAAGTAAGGGGATATAAGGTGCGTAAGCAACCAGCCTTTGAACATCAACATGTTCACGGCACGCATTTAACCAAGACAACCTATAGCTTGGCGGGTGGTGACACAGTCTTTGAACACCAGCACTTGAGAGGCAAAAGCAGGTGAATCTCTGAATTTGCATCCAACCTGGTCTACTGAGTGAGTCCCAGGATATCTAAGGATACATAGAAAAGCCCTGTCTTGAAACCTCCAACAAACTAACAAAAACAAAAACAAAACAAATGGAAAACGAAACAAAAGAAACATTGGTCATAGAATAAAACGCAATGTTCTCAAATAGCAAACTTTGCTTCTCTGTCGCTGTGTTAAAACACCATGACCAAAACTAACTGGAGAAGAAAATAATGTATGTCAACTCACACTCCCAGGTAACAGTTCGTCACTGAGGTCAGTCTTGTAGGAACTCAGGCAGGAACCTGAAGGAAGCTCAAGAAGAAACCTTGACAGCATACTGCTTACTGCTCACTCCCTCTGGCTCGCTCAGTTTGCTGAGCAGCTTCGTGTTTACTGAAAAGAAGCTGGAGAAGGAGGCAGAAACCTCCATGAAGAAAATGCCTCTGTGCGAGTCAGTGGCACTCCTCCGTGGCTTCTGAATCAGTTCCTGCCTCCCAGTTTCTGCCCCATTTGACTTCCTGTCTGGACTTCCTTCATTGACAATCAGTGATATGGAAGCATAGACTGAATACACCCTTTCCTCCCTAAATTGCTTTGGTCATGGTGTTTCATCACAGGAATAGTAACCCTAAGACACTCAGCCAACTTCCTTATATATCCAAGGCTCTCCTTCCTAGGAGGAATATCACTCATGGCGGGTTAGGTCTTCCTATATTAATTATCAATTAAGAAAAATTCCTCACAGACACTGGCCACAGGTTGATCTGCCAGAGGCAGATTATCCCAACTGTGTCAAATTGACAGTTGAAGTTAACTGAAGTTAACTGAAGTTAACTGAGGCAGTATTATAATCATATGTCAATGTAACTGTGCAAGGTATTTGAATATTGCTGCATGTATGTTTGAGTATTTCTGAATGAGGTTGGAAATTGAACCATGCATCTGGTGTGATCATATCTCATCCATTTTCATACTAATCAAAGCAAAAATGGAAGAGAGGAAAAACACTCTCAATGCCTCTTCTTTCTTCTTCTTCTTCTTCTTCTTCTTCTTCTTCTTCTTCTTCTTCTTCTTCTTCTTCTTCTTCTTCTTCTTCTTCTTCTTCTCTCTTTTCCTCTTTGTTTCTCCACCCCCCTCTTCTCCCTACCTCTTACTCTCCCATCTTCCTCTCTCATAAATCTAAAAGCTGGAATATTAGTGGATCAGTTTAAGTAACATCTCATATGGAATAAGGTTTGATGTTTGGAAATTTGATCTTTTGGACTGTTAAAATCTATTCTAATTTTGTTTGTACTTTCCTGATGAGTGTTCCAGAGCATATTGATAGTGAAAATTAAACATTTCCTTTATTTTCAAAGTCAGTTGTGGATCTGGTCTTCAGGAGTCATTTGGCCTTGAGAAGCATCCCTAATTGCTTTAACATTCCTTGTATAAGTTGCTACTTTTTTATTTTGAGGATAAGCCAAGGCCTTACATGACCATGACTTTTGTGGGAAGCACCTAGGAAATTTCCCCATGCTGATGCCGCCTTTGTAGACTGGGCAGTGATTAAAGTCCACGTATTGGATACCCATATTCTCCCTGAATAAGAGGACATGTAACTCAACCAGGGATAGAGGATACTGTGAGACATAACCTAGAGCCTCCAGGGAAAGAGTTGTTATTGATAGGCAAGAAGAATCATAGTGTCTCCTTCAGTATGTTTGACCACATGCGTGTGGTTATTGAACACTGAAATGATAAGCTATAGCAGTCTGGCTACTTTAACTACTCTGTAATCTTTAAATAAAGCTTAGGAAATAGCAAAACACCCTAAAATTCACGTTCGCTGGCTGTGCATTTTGCTCTCTTAAGCCAGCAATTTTATTTGTTCTGGAGGTCAGAGTTCCCTTGATTTAAGTTCGATATCATTGTATTCAACTTTAGCCTCAGACAATTTCATATCATATGCATCCTCTTTACATCTCATCTCTTAGATGCACTACAGAATTCATTCTGATTCTTGTGTCCTGCTTAGAATTTCTAGCTTCCATTTCCAGTCTGGAAAAACATCATCCAGCCATTTAAACCCTCAGAAGGAAATCTTTCTTTACCAAAAGTAATTTTTATTCTTAAATAATCTTCATATTTTTCCTACTTCCTGGTTTCTTTTATTGTTAATATCACAAGGGACAGTAACATTAAAAATAAATATATCAACTTATGAAAAAAACTTGTATCTAAACCCCATACCTACAATTGTGTCATAAATTAATAATTCCCATACACACTGTTGATCTCTGGGGCTTTGTTAAGTTCCCAGGCAAACCCCATAGAAAACATACTCAAAACATTTTGTGCAGTGTACTATCCAGAGAATGATAAACTATACATATATCTGCATAGAAAGCTACTGATAGAAAGATAAGACACATAGTAAAATACCATTAAATTAATGTTTACAACACCCACCAGAATAAATGAAAGAAACCTTGTTAAACTTGTGATGTAGGAGTCACTTATTGAGTAGTTCTAAGAAAATAATCTCTCTCTTTCCCAATAGATAAGATCCAGTTGGTGCTTCTACCAAAGACACATGTATATTATGGAACCTTTATAATCAGGTTATTTCATTGTTCTCCTTTCTCCTGATTAAAGAGTCAAGAAACAAGGAGGCTTTAGAGAATAATTTGAGACAAACATGCATAGGTCTGAAGTGGGAGGACCAAATCTCATACCTAAACCTAGCTTCTTAGTTAGCTCAAATAGCTCATGAAATGTATGACCATAATGTGTACAATTAAAGCATTTGGTTCTCTATAAAACCGAAGAAGAGAGCAAGCAGCTACTTTTGAAAAGATCAGAGACAACAGTGGTGTAACCTTATCAGCCATTTTCTGTTGAGTTCAATGGCAGGCTGAACCAAAAGCACGTGTACCTTATAATTTAGATAGATAGGCCACATGTGTCTCATCATTAGGTCATAGCCTAGAATACAAACCAAGAATGCTTTTGATCTTATGGTTTAGAATGTTATCAGAAATAGAATATTTGATTTGACAGGGTGGCCCTATGATAACTCTAAAGTTTCTCAGGTCATGGTGTGTGGCAATTGGATTCATGATTTGAGGAAGATTAAGATGATAGAAATTTCTGGCTTGGTTAGTGAGAATCTTCCTGGATAGACTTGGGGTGGACAGCTACTTAAAAGCATGTACACAATTAGGAAGTACTGGCTAATGAAGAAAACCTGAAATCTTAATACCCACTTGTAAATGTAAATGTTGCTTTTATTTTTCTCAGAGGAAAAGATGCCATGAGAGCTATAGGCATGTTTTATGAATATACAGCTTGGACTGAGCCCAGAACATCTCTTCCTCTGGTCTATCTCTAGGCTCAGGCCTGAAAGCCTCTAGCCAGTCTTCTTGCACAGTCTAACCCTGTGCGAGCCGGGACCTTGAAGGCTTCAGCTTCCAGCCTCTGTCTGCTCACCTAGGCCTAGAAAGTTTTAAGTCTCTGAGACTTGCTGCTGAACAAGCTCACCCTTTCTAGTTCTTTCTGAACTCTGGCTGACTGCTTCAACTCAGCTGTCTCAAACTCCTTTCCAAGCTGACTAATATAAACTGGCTTCTCCTGACTTCTGATGGAACAAAAAACAAAACAACAAAAAAAAAACCTGCCTTTGACTTCCATGAACCAAACTGAACTGCTTGCCCTACCGAAGGAAATGAATGGAACTGCAGGAACTCAGCAAAACTCAACTGAACTCAACTGCACTGAAAAATCTCCCTTTCTCAAGTTGCCCCTTTATCCTGTGCCAGTCTCAAGAGAGTTTGTACATCCTACCTCTGACTTATTCTGTCAAATCTTACTTAGATTATTCACTTTGCCCTTTAATTAGACATCACTTTCAAACATGACTACTTCCTTCTACAAACTAGCATTATCTTCTATGTTAAGGATTAAATTCGTGTAATAATGGCACATTTGTATTCCACTCAGAGGAGTTAAAGGCTTGCCATTCTAGCTGGATCACACAGATCTGGAAGGTCCAGAGCTGCCATGTTGCTGGATTAAAATCCTCTATTCCACCACCCTTGTAAAAGGAATTCAAGGTATAGTACACCATAATGGTGATATTTCCCACTAGTGGCCACCCTTAAACTCAGATGGGCACTGACGATTTTCTTCTTTAATGGTCTTTATCTTTAACTTATATGTATAAGGTAGTTGGTGAAATACATGCATGTATTACTTATGAAGGCAAAGCATGGTGGGGAGGCACGGATTCTCCCAGGACTGGAGTTGCAGTTAAAGTCATGGCCTGCCATGTAGGTGCTAGGAATGGAACTTCTGCCTTTTAGAGCATCTGGTGCTCATAACTACTGAGCCATCTCTCCAACCCAAAGAATTGCCTCTGAAACCTTTCTGTTACCGTAATACAGTCTAGAATGACATTATTACCCCTCTGAAAGACAGAAGGGAAATACAATACAATGTCTCCCATGTCCTGTCCCCGTTTTCCGCTCCAAATAATTTTCTAGGGTTTTTCTCTTCCTCTCCCCTCCCTCCATCCTTCACTCATTGTTTTTTT
This sequence comes from Mus pahari, assembly GCF_900095145.1. Taxonomy (NCBI): domain Eukaryota; kingdom Metazoa; phylum Chordata; class Mammalia; order Rodentia; family Muridae; genus Mus; species Mus pahari. The sequence continues at coordinate 76,839,607 of NC_034598.1, read as the reverse complement.
TCTCCCATGAGGAAACACAGGAAAGGAGAGGCTATTGAACTAGTTGCTCTGAACAACAGAAACCTCTATTTTCTTTATCTTGTCTTCTCTGATTAGAGAAGATAAGGAAAGATGAGTGTCCCTGCCAGCAGTCACACTCTGAACCAGGTCCGTCCTGGAAGGCGAGCTGGAACTGGAAGGGATAAGACGGCGGGGAAGGAACAGGGCTAGGACAAAATATTCTGATCAAAGCCCAATGTTTAATGAATTACTCAGTTTATATAGCATGGGAAAAAAACCTTCCCCTCAGTCCCAGTCTTGGGGCTCAGTTCAGGTGCAAGCAGGTAGGTGGAACTTCAGGAAGATGATTCTGGAGAATCTCAGAGCTGATCAGCAGGGAGCAGCATCTGCCATGAAAGGTGATTGTTTTGAAAAGCACTGGCAGATGTAAACAAAGAACCAGGTACCAGCCTGACAGGTACCACCCAGGTGGTCCTATGCTAGTGCCTGCAGAGGTCTGAGATAGCCTGTTTCAGACTGGAAGGATGAGACAGAAAGAAATCCACCAGGCTACTCCCATCTCATTAATAGGACACCACATCACCTTAATGGAGTTAATGATCTGAATGGAGTTTTCCTGAATTTTCCCTCTTTCCATCCTAGCCTACTTGTGCCTGACACACCATGCAAAAGAGTGACCATTATCCATCATGTATCCTTGGGATCACTCAATTTCTAGTTAATCTGTAGGTTTGGAGAGTCTTGCCTCCCTTGAGGGTTGACCTTCCAATAGTCCTTACATGTTCCTTCCTACTCTTTTCCTTCAAATTGCCAGTCTGTCTGTCTGTATTACATTCCCCAGTGTAGACAGGAAGCAAGCATAAAAGTGCTCAGAGTGAATTGCATGTAGCCTAGAGAATACTTAGTGCAAGGAAAAGAGAACATCTAAGAGAGCCCACACAGAGGCGGTACCTGAGTATTCTTTTACCTTAGCTTGTCTAGAGGGACATGATCTTTTATCTCTTTCCACCTATAATGGCATGTATGTGTTTGCATGTTCACACACACACACACACACACACACACACATATATACTTAATATGGTTATATATACTTAATATAGCCACATATTATACAGTATGTATATATATATATGTATATATATACATGTATATATTTATATACATCATTTCTCTAAGAGACCTAGCCAATACAAAAGAAAAATTTTATAAATAGATGCCATTTAAATTTTTATTTTTAAGTTTTTCACAATGTATACAGTAAAACATAACATACCCACTCTTATTTCCTCTTTCTAGCCCTCCTCAATATTTGCACCAGACAGGATCCCCTCTCAATTTCATGTACAAGAGTCTGAGGCCATCTCCTAGAGCATGAAAAACCTACCATTTTTCACATCCTCCAAAAAGGATGGTTCTTTGTTGCTCCTCGCCTCCACACACACTCCAGCAACTACCAATAGATGCTTGTTGGAGGGTATGACCAGGAAATCTTCTGGCTTGTCTGTGCTGGGATTTAGTCTAGCTTGATTTTGTGTGAGTCTTGTATAGGAGGCCACAACTGCTGTGAGTCCATGATTGTGACAACTATCATATCCAGAAGACAATACCCCACAGAACCGCTCTCCATCCTTCATCCTTTGGCTCTTTCAATGTTTAGGTCTCTTCTCTTGGTACTTTCCTTGTGCCTTTGTGATGATGGTGTTATATAAATGTCCGATTTATAGCTGAGCACTAAGTCTCGTATTCTCAAAAACAGTTACATATTTCTCTATTGACTACTGTCCAGTTCAAAAAGAGGCATCTTTAAACAAAGCCAAGAGCTACTCAGGTGTGTTGGCTATAAACAAATATTTAGAAGGCAATTTAACATCATAATCATTTACAAAAATGTTTTTACTTTTTCCTCAAAATAATTAAAGACAAAAAAATATAGTCATGAAGTTTTATCTGACTGAAAAAAGTAACCATAGGGGCTACTTCTTTCCAAAATTTGCTATTAATTTAATGAAAATTAGTGTTTTTTAAATTAGACCGTATTTTTTACATAGAACATGATATACCTCTGGATATTATATGTAAGAACAAAGAATTGAAAATAGCCAAGGGACTTCATAGGACATAGGGGAATTCTCCCCGAATAAAATTTAATGTAAAGTTGAAGTATTCAAAACAGTGTAGTGGAAATACCGTAAAAGAACGAGTAGCTCAGGAGAAGGACACAATTCAGATATTTACATGTGAAAATATGAGACATGAGAACAAAGGAAAATACAGAATTATTCATTAACTGAGGCCAAGATCCTGAACTCTGTAATAAATAAAATAAAACTATGTGTATACTTATGTTAGAAGGAGAGTGTGAGGATATTCAGAGCTACCTTGCAGTCTTTGAGTATATATATATATATATATATATATATATATATATATATATATAATGATATGAGAGACTGTGCCAGATAAAATTCTATATTTGACATAATGGGACAGTAAAATTCATTTCTTCACTGATGTCCTTTCTGTGTTCATGTGAACTCTCTTCCAGATTTTGTAAACTTTTTTAATTAGATATTTTCTTTATTTACATTTCAAATGTTATCCCCTTTCCTAGCTTCCTCTCCAAAAATTCCCTATCCCCTTCCTACCCCCTCCATTCCCCAACCTGCCAACATCTGCTTCCAGGTTTTGTAATTTAATCAAACATCCTAACTACCTTGGAATATTCTAGGTTACATAACAGATTTTAAGGATTAGATCTTGGTTTGTATGAAACCATGGAGTCAGTAAGTAAATAACCAAGAGATACATAATTTGGTACAATTTATATAATAAAGCAGAATGATGTGAATTAAGAAGGAAAGCCAAGATTTGTAGGGGATTATGAGATTAGATCTGAGCATATTGTAACATTATTCCTGAAGATGTCTGCTCTCTCTAAAGGAAAGAATAATGTAGAAAATGGACTCACCATGAATGCTCTGAGAAGTATTTCAGATTAGTTATATGAATTTAAAATCAAACTTTGTTTTCCTACGATCAGAGAGTAAATGTATAAAATGGGAGCATATTTCTGCCTGTATTGGTAATCCCATTACCAGCAAGTGTTGGGTGGCAGAGCCTGTACTTGCTCAGCACAGTGGACACCTGAATCTTGATCTAGAAGTTGAAGAAGACTCTTTGTGTCAGAATGTTGGCTCTCCCAGGAATATAGGGTGAAATAATTCAGAAAGATCACAAATAATAAAGAAAATTTTGGACTTCTTATATAGTCATGAAAGTATCAATTACAAGCTGTAAGGTTTGAAGTGTTCCTACAAGTGACAGCATTTCCAGAAAACATACAGATGACACAATAGTTCACTGCACTGCTAAACATGTTGTGATTTAAAGATCATAATGGGGGGGGGGGTTAGCACCTTGCTGCCCTTAATTTTGTGTTGTGTCAGCTGGAGAGATGGGAGATAGTATTGTTTCAAAACACCCTAAAGTAGTGTATAATAAAGTAACAGAGGCATGCTGTACTTCCTAGACTTTGGGAATTTAGAACTGCATGCGTCAAAGAGAAATAGAGACTTAAGTACACATCTCGGACAACATCCTCTGTCATTTTGTTCTCGAATCAAAAAGGGGATTTCAGAAGAGATGGAAGTAACTAGAACAGGAGCCAAGCAATGAGTCCTTGTGAAGTCTTTCTCCCCAGGAACCATAAAACAACATAAATATTCAAACTTTTTCTCAGTCAGTAGTTTCTGATAGATTTAACAATATCAAAGGGAACGAGCAGAGACTATATCAGAACTGAATAGACCCACTCCACCTAGAGCTAAATCTCAGAGTGTATAAAGGAGTGGTCCTCAGTGAGTGATAATTTTGCCCTCAAGAAGTACATGGAAATATCTGGAGACAGTTTTTATTCTCACAGTAGGAGGGCATCGCTGGCATTTAGTGGGTAGAAATGATGGCAATGCCTCAGAGTTCTCAGATGTATAGGGACAGTTCCTTAGGAGAGAGAATTATCCATCGGTGAATATGAAGAGCAACAAAGATGAGAGACTAAAAGGAAGGCCTGTTTCCACTGATGCCACTGTTAGGTGCTGAGGTTCATTGCCAGTGTCCCTGTGTCCTGTCTGTAAGTGCCTCATTGCTGTCATTTTGTGAGTCTGAAGAACTGTCACATCAGAGATTACCTAGACATTTCAATTTCTTCATTTCTTCCAGTAGACAATCATATAAGCCGCTTCCCGTTTTCACTCTCACCTGACTTGGTAGACATTGGAATCACTCTCCTGGATTAATCCACTCTAGAAATACATTATTTTTGAAAGACACAATCACAATCAAACCTATTTAATAAATAAATAAGTAAGTAAGTAAAAAGTCAGCCGGGCGTGGTGGCGCACACCTTTAATACCAGCACTCGGGAGGCAGAGGCAGGCAGATTTCTGAATTTGAGGCCAGCCTGATCTACAGAGTGAGTTCCAAGACAGCCTGGGCTATACAGAGAAACCCTGTCTCTAAAAACCAAAAAAAAAAAAAAAAAAAAAAAAGTAAAAAGTTATTTTCCCAAATGTGTTCTTTAGCAACATTAAAAATAATGGGCAAAAAAGAGTCTTACAGTTATAGTAACTTTATAACTGGAAATCTCATTTTACATCCAATGAGTTGCTAGGATCTTTGTAGTGTCCAAACATTTGACTAGTATATTTCTCTGTGCTGTGCCTCAGAATCAGGCCATTAAACATGACTATTTTCTGATTTCTTTTTCTCCCCTGAAGCTACAATTAATATAGCGAAGTGAGTAAGCAGCTATTAGAAGCCCTGGCCTCAGATTCTTGAAGTGTGTACCCTACCCCATCACAGATCTTCATTTGTACAGTTACTAGTGTTGAGACTTCGTGAACACATATCTTTAAAAACTCCATTCCACTTTTCCTAAGAGGGTAAGTGCCACAATTCCCACTTAAGAATAACTCAGAGGGACATAAAGAATGTGACCTTGAAGTGTTTTTCCTTCATGCTTCCAGACTAAGTTCGTGCATAAGTATGCTCAGAGTAAGCAAGGTAGCTGCTTCGTCTACCCTGACTGCTGGGTGTTATTACCCAAATCAGCGCATTAAAGACATTGTGGAGGAGACAGAAAAGGAAATGAGCCTTTAAGGAGGTTTGTTTTTTGTTTTTGTTTTTTTTTCAGATATTTTTAACTTAGTATTCTGTCTCACAGGGTCACTTTGCCTTTGATGAGCAGTTGATGGTCAGTTTCAGTTATCAGCAAGAATAAGGGCTGAGCAGCATACATCATAGGATGTGCACTAGGGTTTGAAAAAACGCTGTTTTCAAAAGAGACAGTTCTATTTGCACTGAAAACTTTTGCACGCTAGAGATCAAATTGCATTACTCAGATGCTACATGACATGAAGCCTTCCAAAGACTTCTGGAATGTAGAGCAGAAAGACACGTTTGAGAGCGGGCAAGGGAAATCCTTGGCTCAAGTACTAGAGAGGACCATGAGAAAGTCACCAAAAAACAAGTTCAGAAAAGCAAAGGCCACTTCGTCTTATCTAGATGCTCAGAAATTATTTGGCACTGGGTCAAATTAATCATTCTGTTTGCAGGAAGATAATGCTTTAAGTACAAGAGGTTTTTCCTTGTTAATAACACACAAGATAAGGGAACAATCCTTCCTTTGTGTGCCCTGGGATGAGAGGAATGTGGAAATCTGCAAAGCTCCTGAAAAGGAAGGGGTGCTCTCATTTTGTGAGGACGAGCAAACATTATTCCCCCAGTTGTCCCAAAGTTTGTTTCTCCTTGTGGGATCTAGCTCCAACTATGACTAAGTTTATGGAGGGCTCACATAAAGGGACCTATCGTGACCGCCCTCGGAAAGACCCAACAAGCAGTGTAGTCGGATGAAGATATCTGTACCCAACCAATGGAAAGAAGCAGCTGACCCCTGTAGTTGAATTAGGGAAAGCTGAAAGAAGCTGAGGAGAAGGGCGATCCTGCAGGAGGACCAGCAAGCAGTCTTAATCTGGACCAATGAGATCTCTCAAACACTGGACCACCAAACAGACAGCATACACCAGCTGATATGAGGCCCCCAACACACATACAGTAGAGGACTGCCGGGTCTGTGTTCATTCAGAGATGATGCACCTAACCCTCAAGAGACTGGAGGCCCTAAGGAGTTTAGAGGTCAGGTGGGGTGGGGGTTGGGGGCATCGAAGTGGAGACAGGATGGGGTGGGGAGGAGGTATGGGATATGGAACAGATAGAGGATGGGTGGGGGTGCTGGGAATGGAATATGGAGTGTAAAAAATAAATTTAAAATAATTTTTTTAAAAAAGACCTGAAATAAAGAATCATGTGACAATAGTCTGAGATTCATGTACACATTGAGATCCATTCTTAGACTGAAATCTTCTGAGTGACAATGGCAGTTAGCATTAAATGTGCTCCCACTTTGTGGTCATAGCTGGTTTCATCAGCACTCATTGCTCCCAGAAAGCAGTACATTTTTCTCGTAAGAAGCATTTAGGCTATATGACAGCAGGTCACAAAAAGAGAAAGAAGAAAAAAAAAATACCACAGAACAAAACCAGCCAATCATAAACAACCTACTTTGAATAATATAGATTTTTTTATGCAGCAATGCTCTACTTTAACTTTTGCTCTAAACAACATGTAACTCTTTATTAGCACTGGCAGAATGACTGACATTAGTATGAGTTTTGAACTTACCTATTGCTTTGCAGATCCCATAGGTTGTTCCTATATTGGATATTTGCCTCCGTAGTTATTGGTATTGGCCAGGTGGATATCAGTTCCACTCAAGGATGAAGAAATTGAGGTTCAGGGCTCCTACAGGCTTTATGACAGACATTTACAAACTTGTTTCACTAAATATCTTGACTTCTTCCCCACCGTCCCCTCCCCCCAAGCTGATAAGGTCATTAACTGCAGGGAGGAAGCAATGGCATCTCTCATTCTTTGCTTTTCTCCTTTTCTCCATTCTATAGAGGCAAATTAATCATTCAGGCAAGCTGGCCTACCTAACCAGTCTCAGATCCCTTCAAGATTGCTATGACAAAGATAACCCCTTGTCTTCAATCTTCAGTTGCCTGGCCTTTGGCCTTGAGATTTGGCTCAGCCTTAAGAGCAGGTTCTGCTCTTCCACAGGACAAGAGTTCAGTTCCTAGCAGCCATGTCAGGAGACTCACAATCTAGTAAGTCCAGCTTCAGGGAATCTGCTGCCTTCACATACACACACGCACACATACACACACACACACACACACACACACACACACACCCATGCATGCACATGCTCATGCATCCTCGCATACACACAAGCACTCAAAAAAAAGTAACAAAATAAAGAAAAGAAGGGCATCCTTGGATTCCAGGAACAGCTAAGCCTTCCAGAATGGACCATTCCAAGATGAGAACATATATGTGTTATGGTAATGTGAAAGAGAATGTCCCTGTAGGCTCTGTTGTTTCGATCTTTGGTTCCCAGTTGGTGAACTGTTTAAGAAAGATTAGAAAGTGAGTCTTGGTTGAAGAGTATGTGTTACTGGTGGTAAGTCATTGAGGTTCCCAAAAGCCCATCCCAGCATCACGCTCTACGTGCCCTATACTGATGGATCAATTTGTAAGCTCCCAGCTAGTACCTGCCACCACCTTCTCTGCCATGATGATCATGGAATAACCCTCTGAAACTGCACAAGCACATGATTAAATGACTTATTTTATAATCTTCCTTGATTGTGGTGTCTCTCTTCATAGCAGTAGAGACATCTGTGTTACAGAGGCTTCTTCCAGGTGGAGAAGTAGCTATCTTGTAATAACTACAGGGATCTCCTCAGGCAATGAAAGCATGTCTGGACTAGAGAGGATTTCAAATCATTTTGAAGAACCAGAAAGGAAACAACCACCAAGAAGGCTATATTTTCACTAGAAATACAGATGCATGGGCTGTGTGCCCACTTCTATTTTTATTTAAACTTAATGTTCATGCCAGTGTCCTGGTGGTGACTGGGCTCCTGTAATTGTTCCCTCTCCCAATGTGGTAAGCATTTTCCCTCAGCTCTTCACCATCTCTCATCTTGTCAGCTGGCACTTTAGGACAAGTGGCCAAGCCCAGCCTGTTGGGGTTGTTAGACTTGGGACATTTGTCCAAAATTCCAGCAATAGTTTTATACAATGCTGCAGAGCAAGCAGATGGCAAATGATTGGGCTAAGAATAAAACTCATGTCTCTTTTTACAAATGTAAGCAATTCTACCTGCCTAATAATACCTTCGGTACGCTTGAGGGAAGACAATGTTTGGAGAAGCTGTAATTTTGGTATCTACAGCTCATTAATCTAAATGTAATAAATCATAAGAAGGAAAAATATATATGCTTCCAGGAAAATAGTATGCAGAAGGATAGATCACTAAATGATTTATTTTAAACATAACAATAAATGCTTAAAATACAGAAAATATTAATAATGTGAAGTAATTTAAAGTCTACTGTTTTGTGCTGATTAATAGCAGACTCAGTACAAGAAGAGTAGATCACTGGACAGGAAAAGAAGTAACTAAAGACTGAAAAAAGTACCATTAACACTACAACAACATCAACAGACGGACCACCAAAACACCAAGGGAGACAATTATGTGAAACTTAAAACAAACCCTAGTCTAAAGGTTGTAGATATTATCCTATTACCAGAAGGTCACATGAAAAGTGGAGAGACAGATAGGTAATATCATCATGAGGAAAGTAGATCACTCTGTGAGATCAGTCAAAGGCAGCTTGAGTGTAGAAAGCTACATGAATCATAGGGAGGGAGAGGGAGAGAGAGAGACAGAGACAGAGACAGAGAGACAGAGAGAGAGACAGAGAGAGAGACAGAGAGAGAATGAGAAACAGAATGCAAAGAAGAAGAGATTATGCAAAATATTTACTCATGAAAACCTACTGTACTGCATGTAGTAATAACAACAGGCAATAAGAGTCTGTTGGTACACAGTGTTTGTCCTTATGTGAAAGCCTCAAAAAAAAAAAAAATGAGGTTTCTATTACCTGGTGTACTGACTGGTTTTGTGTCAACTTGACACAGCTGGAGTTATCACAGAAAAAGGAGCCTCCCTTGAGGAAATGCCTCCATGAGATCCAGCTGTAAGGCATTTTCTCAATTAGTGATCAGGGTGGTATGTCCTAGTCTATTGCAGTTGGTGCCATCCCTCAGCTGGTAGTCTTGGGTTCTCTAAGAAAGCAAGTGAGCAAGCCAGGGGAAGCAAACCAGCAAGAAGCATCCCTCCATGGCTTCTGTATCCACTCTTGCATCCAAGTTCCTGTGTGAGTTCCTGTCCTGACTTCCTTGGTGATGAACAGCAATGTAGAAATGTAAACTGAATAAATCCTTTCCTCCCCAATTTGCTTCTTGGTCATGATGTTTGTGCAGGAATAGAAACCCTGACTAAGACACCTGGTGCTCTCTTGTCTAGCTAAATCATAGACATGGGAGTAGAGGGCCTCAGTTTCAAGAGTGCAGCTTCTAGTCAGGGATCTGGAATGCCTTTTTCGTGGAAGTGTCAGGCTGTAAGCAAATGAACTCTATAGGAAAGAACATTAAGAATATATAGTCAAGGTCATGTGCAGGAAGGAGCTACTCGACAGTGATCTTTGAGGGGCCATCTAAGATACTAGAGAGTATAGAAAACGCCCTGAGCTCTTTGAGCCCTAGCAACAGCTTCTAGAACAAACATACAAATTCAGTGATAAAGGGCAAAATTAAAGTGTGAATAAAATGACATAGGAATATATTGAACCCACAAACAGTTTATATATACACAGATATATATATATATATATATATATATATATATATATATATATATATACATACACAGATATGGTAGCTGACAAAAGTTAAAATGAGATGAAGGAATCTGAGCAAGGATATCGAAGGCTACATACTACAATAAAAGCAGACTTCACAGATTTTATTCAATCATCTCATTTAAATAAATAAGTAAACGGCAATGTAGAAACAGCAATTACATTACTCCTGGAAAAACAAAAAAAAATCTGTGGTCCATATATCACCACTACCACCATCATCATCATCACCATCATCCGCAGCAGTCACAGCAGTTGAGAAAATGAAATAGATGTTAATTAAGTCAAGTCATATTTAAGAAAGATTAAGCTAATTCATTACAACAATGTTCAAATGGCTAAAGCTTGGAACAGACTGTCTAAACAATGAAGGTATGACAGAAATTTTATATTATATACAGTACACAAACAAAAAGCATTACAAAAGAACAGCTTATGAATTTGAAAATTATAACATATAACTTAAATTTTTATTATAAAGGCAATAGTAGAACTGACCTATAAAAGAAATTAATCAAAAAATGTCAAACACATAAAGTACAAAGTGTATAATCTAAAAGAAAATGATGAAGAAAAAGAGCAGAATCGCAAATAAAAGTGGGATTCTCTTAAACATATATGTTTTGGAGTCTCAGAAAAATGGAAAATGAAAAAATTAAATGCTGAAAAATAATTAAAATATTAATTTTATGTAGAGGAAGCTAGACAGAATGCAAACCAACCAACCAACCAATCAAACAAAACACTTATAGTCATATTCACCAGTCAAGACATTGAATGGAAAGGAGAAAATAACAAAAGGAGATGTTACAAAAGAGTAACAAGTTACTCTAAGTATACAAATGTATCTCAATGTAGTCATCCAGCTGCTTCCCATGAGGAAATGCAGAAGCCAGAGTAATAAAATGTAGCTAGGCAACCATATAACAGGGCACAGACTTCCTGATCCTCCCTGTTGAGGAGTTGTCGGCTGTCTCCTGAAGCTCCATCCCTGATGGCAATGGTAAAAGTTTGAGTGAATGGATTTGGCCACGGTACATGCCTGATCATCATCATCGTTGCCTTCAACTCTGGCAAAATGTATATTGTCACCATCCATGACCCATTCACCGACTGCATGACATGGTCTACATAATCCAGGACAATGTTCCCTAAAGCAAGTTCCGTACTACAGCAATGACTGTTAATAGAAAATGTGTCATTAATAGAAGGCAGTCTCCATGTTTTATGAACAAGATCCTGCCAACATTAAATGGTAGTGATGCTGTACCAAGTATTTTGTGGAGAAGGCCATGGAACATTTGAAGGGTCTACCCTAAACACTCATCATTTCTGTTCTTTCTGCACATGCCTCCATGTTTGTGACGGGCATGCAATTTGCAAAGAGCGCTATCTTGCTTGCTATACTCCAGACACTAAACACTTAGTTTTTATTTGTATTAAGCTTTAAAACTACACTTATTTATTCTGTCTCTGTCTCTCTGTCTCTTTGTCTCTGTCTTCTCTCTGCATTGTTGTTGTGTTGTTGTTGGTGGTGGTGGTGTGTGTGTGTGTGTGTGTGTGTGTGTATTTTTCTCTGTGTATTAGCATGCATAGCACATATGTAGAAGAGGACAGAATGCATGAATTGATTCTTTCTTCCCACTATGTAAATTCCTTGAGGCTTGGTAGCAAGTGTCTTACTGGGTCATCTTGCAGGCCCTACCTTGTTCTTTATGAGACAGAGTCTCTCATTGCTCTATAACTTGCAGCCAGCTAACAAAGAGTCTAACTCTGCTTCCCCAGAAGCAACATTAAAAGTGCAGTCTGCTATGCCAGGCTTTTGAAATGTTAGTTCTTGGAGTCACACTCAGATCTTAATGATCTCAAGGCAGGCAATTGACTACCTGGGACATCTTCTCCTCTATTAAATTTACTTCCTAAAATGGTGCTGAGATTTTCTCCATCCTCAGTCTGTAATGGAACCATCTTGAATTTTAAATTTAGTTTGTTTAGTCAACTATTGTAGGGACTATTCTGGTCCTCAGGAAAGCTGGTGTGAGAAAACAAAACAAAACAACATTAATTCTAGTGACTGAAGGTCAAAGAGTCATCTTCAATATGATGGAAGATACTGAATGACCAAGAGAAAAAATAAAGTATGCCACAAAGAGTAACAGAAAAGCTGAGAGCAGAAGGAAGCCCCATTTTTCTCTCTCTCCAAGCTCTGTTTAAAGTCATTTGGGCATCTTACAAGGCTATCCCCATGAAGAAAGGGAAAGTACACAGCTCTGAGAGTTTGTTGACAGCAATACAATAAAAGCTCTAACTCTGTTTGAGTCCGTGTCCAGCAAAAAATAAAGTAACAAACAAAACAAAACAAAACAAAAACATTTGTTAAGTAGTACTTGCAATTGTTGGTATATCTCCATGGTGGATGTCTATAAACACAAACAAAGAACCACTGTTAAAGTCTTGGGCTTCGTGCTATTATTACCATTGTCATCATCATCATTATCATCATCACTACCACCACCACCATCATCATTGCTATCATTGTTGTTGTTGTTACTACTTTTTAGAGAGACTCTCATATATATCACGCTGGCCTTGAACTATTGATACCCTTGTCTCCACCTCCAAAGTCCTGTGATTGTGACACAGGCTTGTGTCACAACACCTTTTGGGGGTAGGGGGAATACCGGGGATTAAACTTAAGACTTTATGAATGCTGGACAGGCACTCTACCAACTAAGATACACTCCAGCCCTGGAATGTTCATTTTAAATAAACAAATACATGAGTATTATAGTTTTATTGATAAAATATATTTCCAACAATGCTTTCTATAGCACCAAATGTTTAATTTCCCTGGTCAAGGTCATCCAAGAACCTCATCATTGTGGAAGGACTCATGAGTACAGTCCACATTATTACTATCAATCCAAAGACCATTAGTTGCTCTTCTGGAAAACTCCACCATTATGGCTGTGGGACTATCCAGAATATCAATCGTAGATGGGTCATTGCTTCCAAGGCTGTGGGCAATGTCATTCCAGATTTGAAATTATATTTTTATATAAATTCCAATTATACCCATCTTTTCCTGACCTACCTTATCTAATGGTAGTTGACAAAACACTCCCTCTGCATCCATTTCAGAAAGCCAATTACAGAACAGAACAAGCACATTTTTAGAAAGATGAGGAACATTATACTATGATAAGAAAGTGAATTATCCTAGACTAAATCAGACTACAAATATGTTCAAGGTAAGAACAAATGTGAGAAGCAATAGATTCCACTTTCAAAATTTAATACAAAGCTACATTAATTAAGCAATTTGACACTGGCATTTTTAAGAAGGCAAATTAGTCAATGGATTATAGTCAAGAATTAGATATAAACTCACAATTTATAGTCAAATGACATTTCTGTAATATCCAGAACAATTCAACAAGGGAAAAAGAATAGAGGTGTATATCAAATAGTGTGAGGATGAATGGACATTCCCATGCAAACTATGGAGTCAGAACTCCACCACTCGTTATGTACAAAAGTATAACTCATAATTGGTCACACAAGTAAATGAAAAACTTCCAGAGGAATGATTATAATTACGAGGAAATATGAACACAATTTCAAATTTTTAAGTTGGGTTTATTTCTTAAAAGACACCAAAAGCAAAATCTATGAAAGAAAGATTAGTTAATTGTATTAGATTTTTGTTCTTCATAAAATACTATCAAGAAATTGTTAACTTCAAAGTATGATAGAAGGTAGATGTGTATCATCTAAGAGAGACCAGTAAATAGAAAATGTTACCAAGTCAATAACAAAAAGAAAACATAAGCCAATTCTAAGATGGGAAAAATATCTCAATGATCATTTGTAATTTAAATGAGAGATTCCATTTGTTGAATGTTCTATTTAGGAAATAGCCAGAAGACGTAACTCAAAGACTTCAAGATTGATGTGTAGCAGCCTACAGTTAAGAGAGCATCATGAAAGATGGCTATGAAGATTCATTTTCCTGGAATTTAATGTTCTAAGCTTAGAATATTGTGATGATTATTTATGTCTATAAATACACTGAGATATCATTGAACTATACACTTTTTAAGTTGGCAAAATTAATAGTATGATAATTTTGCCTTAATAGAGAGTATTTAAAAAGTTACACACAAATTACCCTGTAAAAAACAACAAAAATATAAATAAACCTGATATGGTTGGGTAACTCATGACAGAAATCTCCAGGAATAGTGAAGGCCATTATTGCATATAACATAGCATAACACGTTAGAGGCTGTCCTGAGGTATATAAAACCCTGTGTCTATATGTACATATGTCTGCATGTTTGTATGTATGTATGTATATGTATGTATATGTGTATATATATATTTCATTGCCATATATTATAGTTAAATTATGATCATCCTACTAAATGTTTTCTCAATTACTAATGTTTTTTGTTTTTTTATTTTATAAACTATTTTATTTATTCATTTATTTAATAAATAAATTTGTTTTTTATACTCCATATTCCATTTCCCCCCAATCTACCTTCCAGTTTCTCCACATTCCACACCTACTCCCCAAACCCCCTGTCTCCACGTGGATGCTCCCACCCACCCCGCCCTACCTCAGCTCTAAACTCCCTGGGGCCTCTAGTCTCTTGAGGGTTAGGTGCATCATAATGAACACAGACCCAGAAGTCCTCTACTGTATGTGTGTTGAGGCCCTCATATCAGCTGGTATAAGCTGTCTGTTTAATGATTGAGAGATATTTTCTGCTTTAAATGCTTTGCTTTCAAGTTGAATTTTAAACACTGAAAATGTCTCCTGTGTTATTTATGATTTAAAGATGCAAGAAATAAGTTTTGACTCTGTAGTGACATTTCTGATGCTTTCTGTATGTTTAAAAGGAAAAATCATTCTCCTCCTAGTATAAAATATTCAATCAATATGCTAAATAAATGCATTGCATTGCCTACTTATGTGGACCACAAAGACCGAGAACAGTACAGACCTTATGCACAACCTAAGAGAATTTTGTTTAAATTCTGATGATTACATCTTTGGCTTTATGTTACAAAACATTTTTGCTTGTATCTTGTTCTTAGTGCCTTATCTTAGATATATGTTCCATAAAATAAACACATTTGCCTGTTTGCCTAACATTTACTAATTTGATTGCTCCATCTCTTTTTATAACTCTTTCCTGGATTGCTTCCACTTAAACTAAAATATCATTTTCAT
Organism: Mus pahari; assembly: GCF_900095145.1. Classification (NCBI taxonomy): domain Eukaryota; kingdom Metazoa; phylum Chordata; class Mammalia; order Rodentia; family Muridae; genus Mus; species Mus pahari. The sequence goes on along the minus strand of NC_034598.1, from coordinate 76,824,472 downwards.
GTTTCCTACCAATGATTATATTTCATATTGATGGTAATGTGTATTTTATTAATCTGAGCATGTATGCATTTCTTCCTTCTTACTGAGTCTGAATAAATTAAAAATTAAATTGATATTTATTTTGTTCTGGGACTTGGAATTATACCAATTCTATTGTTCCTATGGGGAACTCTGTCATTAACTCAGATTTTGATCCTTTGTAGGTAATCTGGCTTTCCTTTCTTACTATTATTAAAAGACTTTTTAATCCGTGTTTGAAAATTCTGTACATGGGCATAATATGTTTTTCCTTCTTTCCTTTTCCCTTTCTATCCCAAATTCACACACTTTAAATAAAAAAAAAAAAAAAGTAAAGTCCTGAGGCCACTCACTGGGGCCAGTATGTTCATAGGGAGAACCATCTACTGGGTTCAGAGGGCACAAAGATTGTAGAGCCATAAGTAGTAGATGCTATCCTGAGCAGCATTTTTAGACATGACTGTGACATTGTACACATAAACTTACAAAGACTGACTGAATTACAAGACCTGCAGAAAATAGACTTTCAAAGTCCCTGTAGTGGCTATTCCTGGTTGTCAACTTGACTATATTTGAAATGAACTACAATCCAGAATTGGAAGGCTCACCAGTGGACCTAATCTGGAGACTGGGAGATAGAAGTTTCTGATCTGGATCTTGGTATGGAGATCTTGAGAAGACAGGGAGATCTCCGAGTCCAAGGTCATCTGGGATTAAAGGTGTGGTGGCACACACCTTTAATCTGGGCCACACCTTCTGCTGGGGACCATATAAGCACATTGGAAGAAGGGAGTCTGGCTCTTGCTCTTTCGCCTTCTTGCGGTGTGGGACTCAGCGACTGCTAGATCCTTGGACTTCCATTCACAGCTACTACTGAACCATTGTTGGGATTTGGACTGCAGACTGTAAGTCATCAATAAATTCCTTTACTACACATAGAGACTATCTGTAAGTTCTGTGACTCTAGAGAACCCTGACTAATACAGTCCCCATCTAAGTGGAAGAAGAGTTCGTGAAGTTCCCCCATAGCTGAGCAGCTATTGGCAACTGAGAGCTGTATAGAACAGAGAGTCAGTTTTCTTCAGTTGTGTACCTCTCATGCACGCCTATGCTAGCGATGCTCTGTCAAAACATTTCTTTTGGTTTGGTTTGTTTGTTTGTTTGTTTTGTTTTGTTTTTGGCAGATCTAAATGTGAGTTTTTTCATTTGTTAGCGTTGATCAATACACCCGGTATTCCATGATTATGTATCAGTTTTATTTTGGTGTCGCTACTATAACCATTTACCTAGAGGGAGTATGCACTGGGAAAAGAGAAGACAGCTCCAAGCCAAAAAGGAAGACTATTAATATGTGTCCTGGTTGTAGTGCAAGGTCATTCTATTCATACGATGAAATTCTACTCCTTGAGGAAATAACATTCAGTACACTACCGTGTCCTACAGAAGCAATTCCTTGACTTCAGGTTTCCAAATGACTGTATACATGGGACCCCATTAAAAGTGAATTTCTGAGCCACCTACCAAGTCACTGAGGTGAGAAATCCAGTAGCAATTGCGAAGTCAAAATGGTTTAATTAGAATAAAATATGATCAGCAAGTATCAGAGAACATGGGTTGTTTTAGAAGCACATAATTTGTGACTATATGTGATCAGTTTGTATAGCTATTTCATTTGAATTTGAATATATGCTGTTGGAAGAAGGACTGAGGATTAGAACTCTAAATACCTCTGGGACCTCAGGAAACCTATAAGACCTAGGAATCTCAGACAGGCACAGAATTCAAAGCCTCTCCCCAAGTTTCTATATGCAGTAAATATTTCCTGGAGAAGAGGAGACTTTTAATACCCCTTTTTGATTCTCAGATTGACAATTGCAATGTCACAGTACCTCTACTCAGTTAACCTTTATTTTGTTTAATTATTACTCCCAAGATATAAGAGTAGAGATGCTGGCAACTTATATATGATAAGAAGAAATCCTGTCCCTCAAGGAGAAGGTGAATGTTTGTTATAAATATATATGCCACTTATATATGTCTACCTGAACCCCATTAGTTTGATGCCATCTGTAGTTCCAGCCATCTCTTGGGTTTGGAATAGGTTTCACACACTTAAAAAAATAGTATGGTTAGTAATAACTTAAGGATGTTAGGAAACACTGGTATGACCATGTTTTGACATGTTACTATGGTTAGCAGAGGCAAAGGCTGAAGGCAAAAGTGATATAGAGTGAAACATGATGATGAGAGTTAAGAGCCATCTCTAAGACTGATATTACCCACACCACAAAAAATTATGGGTTCATTTCTTTTTTCTTTTATCACAGTGCTTACTTCTAAGTTTGTGTCAGGAAGAAACCCTCTGCAGCCCTGAGCAGCATCCACAAATGAGGATGGAAGAATCATTCTCATCAGTGTGGCTGTGATGTCAGCTGTAGAGTCTTTAAGTGACTTAACATGTCTTTCAAAACAGAATTGATTGTTCTGCTGCAATGAAATTAGGAAGAAAACTTTTTAGACTCCAGGATCTACCTCAGGTATCAAATTTGTGAACTTTCAGCTGTGACCAAATACGGAAAAAAAAAAAAATGGTACCATCTCTGGTCATCACTGCCCAACACAGGATCCTTCTAAGAATGGACTTTGTTCCAAAGATTCCCATCATTGAAGGGTGACGTATTTTCAGTAGGTTCTCTGTTCTCCTTTGCCTCGCCTTTGTTTTGCTTCCACAGGCACCAGAACAGAGGATTTTCACCTACCTGTCACTGAACATAATCTTTTCTTTAACTGAAGTTCAACGTGAATGTTTTCACCTCCATTTCTCTCTCTAACGTCACCCTCCCAAGAACCCTACACAATACAAAACTCATGGATGATATTTTTCTTAAGTCCTATTCTAAATCAGCCTGTATTTTTGCAAGCTGTTTGTGGTGCTATTGCTATATGTTTTTCCTAATGACTGGTTTATCATCAATCCGGAGTGGATGACTATTAACACTGGAATCTCCCTCCTCATTGTCCTCCAAACCAACAACATGCATCTAACTTCCTCCATCACTTCTCTTATCTTCCCTATCTTGAGGTACTCATTTTACAATCTCCTTTAATAATTTTTATTGCTGTTTCTCCACATCAAATATTGTTTCCTTCAAGACTTTTGTCAAGATAGACAATTTATCTTGGGTCTGAGTGATATATCCTACAACCAAATAGATGTGGAGTTCTAGGAACATAATGATGCTGGATGTAGAAAAAGTAATGATCGGATTTATTTTTTCATATACAAACCTCAAATTTATTTTATAGAAGGTGAACTTTTACCCCATTTTTTTAAATTCTTGTGATAAAAGTAACTTTCAATTTTATAAAATTATTTTGGAGCATCTGTCTTAACAGCTATAGAATAGTCCAACCATGTTAACCATGATTTAAAATTTGATTCTACCAATGCTGTATAATTTTATCCTTCTTTTTTTTAATCTATAACAATAACAATGCAAGTCAGAAATCTCCTGATATCATGCAATTGACTTTCATGCCAAGAACAAAGTTTCCAATAACTTCATGTTTGATGTAGAACCCTGGTGAGAAACCAGAGGACTAAAGCTAATGTCACCCCTCAAAGCTTTCATAAAATCTATGGTGGTTAACCTTATGTGTAAATGTGATTTGACTGCTGCATAAGCAGATGTTTAGTCAAATCTTTTCCTTAGATGTTTCAGGAGCAGAGATTTTCATTGAAATTTGACCCAAAGAGGGATCCAACTCAAGGGGAGGCCCAAGGCCTGAAACTATTACTGAGACTATGGAGGACTCACAAAAAGGGACCTAGCATGACTGCCCTCTGAAAGACACAACAAGCAGCAGAAAGAGTCAGATGCAGATATTTCCACCCACCCAATGGACAGAAGCAGCTGACCGCTAATGTTGAATTAGGGAAGACTGATAGAAGCTGAGGAGAAGGGCAATCTTGTAAGAGTACCAGCAATCTCAATTAATCTGGACCCGGGAGATCTCTCAAACACTGGACCACTGAATAGAAAGCATACTCCAGACACAAATCTGTTCCAGTCTGCGCCAGCACTGGGTCACCTAGGGCACAGATTTGGTGGACAACACCACAGTCCCTAGGGGACTGGCCAAGCAATCTTAGGATCACTGGGGAGTGGAACACAACNGCTGCTCCAATCCAATAGTGATGGGCCTGTGACAGCAGGAACAAGGACACCAGAGCCTTTCCTGACCAGAGGCTCAGGTTCCTTTTAATCAGTTCAGGTTTAACTTGGTTTCAAACAGACCAGACAACTCCACGGTCCTCAAAGGAGACACCACTTCCACACACTGTAACACACCCACGATCTTAGGACAACAGGATCCCAGGATAACAGGAGCTGGGTCATATTAGTATTTGAGTGTCTCAGAGGAGCTTGACAGCCAAAAACTCAGACACACCCAGAATCTCAAATTCAAAGGAGTCCACAATCAAAGAATCACAGAGAAATCTGAACTCTGAGAAGTCCTGAATCAACTGGGATTATAGGAAGGACAGGCTCCAATCAGATATATTGAGGGCAGCAAACACTAGAGATAATCAGATGGTAGAAGGCAAGCATAAGAACAAAAGCAACAGAAACCAAGATTACTTGGCATCATCAGAACCAAACTCTCCCACCATA
>NC_034598.1:76799003-76819767 GCF_900095145.1 Mus pahari | reverse complement strand
GTATAAGGGACTTTGGGTATAGCATTTAAAATGTAAATAAATGTAAATGAAGTAAATACCCAATAAAAATTGGAAAAAAGAGATGCCCATGAACATATATATATGTATATATATATATATATATATGAAAGCATACTCCAGCTGATATGAGGCCCCCAACACACATACAGTAGAGGACTTCAGTGTCGGTGTTCATTCAGAGATTATGCACCTAATCCTCAAGAGACTGGAGGCCCAGGAAGTTTAGAGGTCAGGTTGGGTGGGGATGGAGACATTCACGTGGATACAGGGGGGTGGGGTGGGGAGGAGGTATGGAATGTGAAACAGTTGGAACGTGGATGGGGTTGTGATAAAATATAGAGTGTAAAAAATTAATTTAAGAAAGAAAAAAAAGAAATTTGCTAATAAATCCAAGTAAATTGCATTCCTTCGTATAAATGGGCCTTATGCAGTCATCTGAAGGCAAAATAGTGAACCCTTCCACAGAAGGGTAGGATTCCTTCCTGGTCCATTGTCTTTGAGCTAAAATATGAGTCTCACCATTCTTGGGTCTCAAACCCAAGCATCACCCTTTCGTGAGTCTTAAGTCTTTGGCTTTTGGACAATGACTACTCTGTCTGCGCTTGCCCATCCCCAGGTACTGAGTACAGATCTGAAAACAACCCAGGCCAGGTAATTTTGTTTTCATTTACTGTATATCTGATCTATTTCCTTGGGTAACCCTCAGTAATAAAAGGTGACAGAGTTTTCCCTATGTAAGTTTCATAATGATCTCTAACACAAGCAAATAAATAAAACAGCAAAGAGACAGACCTGAGAAAATACCAGAAGGTATAGGATCCAATGGAGTCAGATCAAAAACACAGGGGCAAGAACTAGGACATCTCACAGGACGCAGGTCATTTACATAATAGAATCTGTTGTATCCTAGCGCTCCTCCAATCCTCATCTAAACACACAGAAGCTTGACTTTGAAGGCTGCGCCCAGAGCCATATGAGTCTGCCTCTGATTCACTTCCATACTCCTTAACTTCCAATTGACTAAAATTTAGTTGGTGCGGGTGGGGGTTGGGATGGGTTTTAAACAAATGTTAAAAGTCTAAATCTCACCTACATAGTACTTACTTCATTTTAGTAAGGCGAAGTTCTTAGAAACTCATGAAGTCTAACCAAAATCTGTGTAAGAGTAAAGTGGAAGGGGATGTGACATTCCAGAGTTAAAAAAAAATCGTCACTAGGAAAAGAATTATTTTGGGAAAATCAATCTCTATTAGTCAAAGTTCTCTAGTGGAGCATAAATGAGTGTGTGTGTGTGTGTGTGTGTGTTCAAAGAAGACGTCCCAGAGTGGTTTACATGTCCAACCAGTTCAACAATGACTATCTACCAACAGAAGAACTAGGAACCTAGCAGCTATTCAGTGGACAAGACTAAATGTCTCAGCCGGTCTTCAGTATCTGCTGGAATCCCAAAAAAGTAGGCTCTAACACCAGTGAAGGCATGAGCTCACCTGGGAGAGACAGGGCAAGCAAGCAAAGAGCAAGTGCTTCCTTCTTATCTGTCACAGACCTGCTGCCAGAGGGTGGGGCCCAGATAAAGGTGGATCTTCTTTACTTAAGAGGTCTGGATGAAAGTTGATTCTTCCCACTTCAAATTGTTTAATTAAAACAGACAGACAGACAGACAAAAAAACCAGTTGTGCCCAGACACTTGGGTTTTAGTTCATTCCAGATGTAGTCAACTTGATGCACATCATTTGTCATCATAATACGCAAAAGGCTTAATTAAACTTTTCAGTGAAATAAGTTACACTAGTTGACTGACATTAAGAAAGTATTATAACTTAAAATGCCCTCCTATCCTTTTCAATTGATTCATCAGGATAGATGTTCAGAGATACAATTAAAGTTATGAGGCATTTTGGTTGGAAAATAAACAAGAATGCATCTAAACAAACTTGTGTTAAAAGGGCTTTATGATGAGAGGCCCTTGGTCTTGCAAAGATTATATACCCCAGTACAGGGGAATGCCAGGGCCAGAAAGTGGGAGTGGTTGGGTTGGGGAGCAGGGCGGAGGAAGGGTATAGGGGACTTTCGGGATAGCATTTGAAATGTAAATGAAGAAAATATCTAATAAAAATTTTGTTAGAAAAAAATTAGAACTGAAAAAAAGGGGGAGGGCTGTATGGTATTACAGGAGTGTCATGAAAACCCAGGAGTAAGGAAGGAGATGGGCTTTGGGTGTGGGCAGTATTCCTGAACTAGATCCTCAGTTTTCCTTTGTACAGTTGTGCCTCTAATCCTGTCTCTTAGCACAGGAGATTTTTGTCCACCTCAAGTTAGTATGGAATTTCATATCAGAATCATTATATAATCTTTGAATAGTGGTTAATAATCTTATTTGAGGAGCCCTGTCTTAATTGAGATTTTCTTTCCTACCCACTTAACCAATTGTTCCAGCTTTCTATTGGATAATTCTTTCTTGTTTCAGTGATTAATGTTTCTCTTCTTCATGTCCTAAATTATATCAAAGAATTCAGTTATAATCAGACTCATTGTGCACAGTTCTGTACTGATTTGATAATTATAGCTTGGAAACATGTTTAAGCATTTGGGAAGCTAAGAGCAACATCATCCCTTTCCTCTCCATTTACAATTTTCAACCCGCCCCCATATAGATGAATCTCAAAATCACCTATTGAAGATTAAATTAGATGCAGGCACTACTTTTTACACTTCTGCCATATGGTATATCTATATTTCTGATTTTGTTTTGTTTCTGAGTAATGTTCAGGTTGACTGTTTTCATGTGTTGCTTGTTACAGTTTATAGAGCTCTTCAGTTCTCACTTGAGGTGATATTTCTCTTATTTGATGAATTTTCTAGTTCATTTTTGCTGTTCTATAGGGATGTATTAATTTCTTTCATGTATCACTACATGGCCAGAGGCATACCTCTTATTCCTGCTAGTAATGCTAGGAGTGTATTGTTTTTATATTGGGGTTGCTTTCTGCATTTTATGTAAGGTCAGTTCCTACTTTACATTAGACTATCACTGTATCCTTTTTGTCCATGGGCAATGGATCAGGGCTGCTGCTCCTGCCTCTGTTATTGATAGGGTGTGTTTTTAGTTCATAAGCCACACGTGGGTTCTAAGAATGACAGCATGCACTGAAGCAAAACAAATATCCCATGAGTGCATTATTTATACTTTATCGATCAAAAATATCTGTGCTCACAAAAGTCAAGAAAAATCGAAAATCATAGCACTTTCCAAACAGTGCCTAAAACTACAACCTAAATATTGTGGCACTAGTAACAAAATGTGCAAAGAGTCTGTGGCTCTGGCCCTGGTTGGTCATTCTACTGTCTCCAACAGACCAGCCATTGCTCATAGGTCAAAACTGAATTCCTTCTATCTCACATCCAAGGTACACCGATAAGTCTTGTCCTTCTGAGATGATCAGCCAGTATCTTCTTGCTTGGATATGTCTGAGGGAGGGTAAGTACTCTGGGGATGCTCAAATATTTTTTTTTTAAAAATACTGTTTTGATAAATACATTATTACAAGCAGATGGACCTAGTTAGATAAATGGTTCTTCTGTTAGAAGAGTTGCTATCACAGAAAGTCCTCTGGAAAGAAAGCAAACTTTGCATCGTGCTTTCTGTATGCCTTCCCTAGAGTTAGACATAGGGTTCTACACGATTCACCCTAGTAGAGGAACCAGCAGATTGAACCTTCAGTAGTTGCCAGCCTGAGGACTGGCATTACTCACTCAATCCCTCACAGACCTATTGTCGGTACCACTTCCTCTGTCCTCCAAGGATCACTGACCTGTTTCTGATTGAGCTGAAAATAATGCTATCTATGTATTCACAGTAGTCCAAATGGGAGGCTTGTCATCACAGAAACTCAGAAAAAGGGTTTTGTTGCTGTTGTTGTTGTTGGTTTTTTAAGTAAAGTGAGCAAGCAGAGGAGTATACAAATTGCAATGCTAATTGGAGTTGCTACATTGAAAAGCAAAAGAAACAGGTTGACTCATTTGGTTTCTATTGTACTGGAGCAATCATGTTATTTCTGTATCTATCCTACCTACTTCTTCCAGAGTCCCAAATAGAAATAGATGGCCCAAGCCATACTGAATACATTTAGCTCATAATACAGTTTGCATTTTAATCAAATTTATAGTTGCCTAAAATAGATTCTCCAACTGCACAGAAGTCATACAAGTAGTAGGCAAAATGATAAGGGTGGTAACTTTCCCCCCATTCATTCAAAATCATATAAACTGCTAAAGATATACTTTTCAATTGTTATCTGTCCTACTGAGAGTTATTACAAGAGTATGGTTTCTTCTCATGTACACTGAAATGGGGCACTTTTGTCTGATACCATTTTAAATCCACATTATCTCTAAGTGTGTTTTCTTACAGTGCTCACAGATACCAAATGAAGCTTAAAAAACGTTCTCTTTATCACTCTCTTCCCCTCTCCTCCTCCTCTCTTCCCTCTTCATCTGCCCCTTCTCCTCTCTCTCCCCCCTTCTCTCTCTTTCTTTCTGCCTCCCCTTGATATTGAACACACGCATTGCAGAATACTTGGCACAATGTCAGGATACAGGCTGAGCAGCCCTAGTCTGGGAACAACCAAGATTGTCAGGTTTAATGACTATACCATTTACAGACAAAATGTCCTGGTATAGTTCCAAATAATGCCTTGAATTCAGATAGGCAATAAGCAGCAGGCAGAACGTCTACAACTAGAACTTCGTAGACTGGAAGTCTCCAGTAACTCTCTAAAGTTATTACTCTTTAGAACCCAGATATGCTATTTACACCAAGGTTAGCAACTCTCTGTCTCCCCTTTGTGCTTTCCATGTGAAAAGTAGAAACCCCTGTTAAAGCCCCTTTCAGTCATGATTCCATGGAGGAGCTAACACAATAAAGTTTCTCCTTGGAGATTCCTCATGGTGGGGCTTGGAACACATAAATCTAAGTTATAACAGCAGAAGCAGGAAGGTAACTATTCCCTTTCTTCATCATCCCTGTTAAAGCAGGTTATAAGACCCCACTCCATCCAAGATGACCCTTCTTCTCTATAATAAAATGAAAAGAACATCTTTATCTTCAGGTGTTGGATCTGCCAACCACAACTTGAAAATGTAGCCTTGCTAAGATGCCTGGTTTTTATCACCATGATCTACTCAGCCCTTCTTTTCCATTAGTATCCCTCAACAAGGCTGAGCATAAAAATGCACAAGTCTATACTTCCTGACTCCTTTGTGTATACCATTTTTGTCACATAAAACCTAGGAATAAATAAATAGGCATGTATGCGTCTTAATCTGTATTTTGTTAGGGTAGCCAATTTCATAATCTTAGCAATTAGCGAGAGAAAGATACTTTTTGTGTGTGCTCTACATGAAGAAGGCCAATTTTTATGTATACTATGAAGCTATTGAGATCCAGTCGGCAGGCTCCAATGATACCTAATTATCTGGTTAAATCTGTGCTTATACTTGAAACCCAGCCCGTCCTCTTCATTCATTCCTTCACTCTAGCCTTTCCAAGGGGCCCAATAGACTGTGTCCATTTTTGAACTTTTAACTGTACTAAATGATGCTATAAATTGGGGGAAATAGCCCAGATATTAGCAGTTCAGAAGAACAGTCCATGCAAGGTACAATAATTGAATTCACATGTGTGGGATGGAAGCCAATGGTTACACAAATAAGGGAGGAATTAAAAGGGTCTCTCCTATGATACCTCCATTCACATCTGGTATGAAGTCTTAGGTAAACACATCCTTCACTTAAACCAAATCTAGTCCTCAGACTTCCAGATTTAAAATTAGTGTTACAGTAAAGTTGTTCTTTAAAAATCTCTCTAAAGGAGTTTAATCATGAAATTGACCTTTTATTCAGAGACCCTTACTAGACTTCATATATGCGTTCTCTCTTATCATTAACACATCAAGAAAAAAAAAAAAGAGGTATCGCTATTCAAAGTAGTGTTATCTCAACTGGCAATGGATTTGCGAATCAGGAAATATTGGCCAATATCTAGAGGCATTTTCAGTCATCAAAATGGAAGAGACTATTGGCATTTGTCTTAGTCAGGGTTTCTATTTCTGCACAAACATCATGACCAAGAAGCAAAATGGGAAGGAAAGGGTTTATTCAGCTTATGCTTTCACATTGCTGTTCATCACNANAGGAAGTCAGGACTGGAANTCAAGCAGGTCAGGNAGCAGGAGCTGATGCAGAGGCCATGGAGGGATGTTCTTTACTGGCTTGCTTCCTCTGGCTTGCTCAGCTTGCTTTCTTATAGAACCCAAGACTACCAGCCCAGAGATGGCACCACCCACAAGGTGCCTCTCCCCCTTGATCACTAATTGAGAAAATGCCCCACAGCTGGATATCATGGGGGCACTTCCCCAACTGAAACTCCTTGCTCTGTGATAACTCCAGCTTGTGTCAAGTTGACATAAAGCTAGCCAGTACAATTAAATGTTCAAAGTTCAGGTATTCTGCTAAATGTCCTATACTACATAGGAAGTCTACACACACACACACACACACACACACACACACACATTTTGGATTTATAACTTGTGATGGTAAAACTGTTTCCTCATCATTTTAAGCAAATACTCCATTAAAGTATTATTTTGACTTTTTTTCCCAAATTAATAGATGTTGAGGCTAAAGATGTGCTCAGCTATTGAAGGCATACACTTTTCTTCTGAAAGACCTGATTTCATTTTTCTAAACATTGGGTGGTTCACAACTGTCTGTGACTATAGATCCAAGCAGCTCTAACATCCCTGGTCTCCTGGAGCCCCTGTACTTACCTGCACATACCTATAAACAGAAACATATTGTACAAGCACAATTGAAATTAATTACCATTACAGAGTGCGTGGGCTTCGGAGCAAACTCCTGCCCCCAATACTTTAGATCCTCAATGACTCTAGAAGCAAGCTTTACTCCGATCCTGCTAATAGTTAATCTGTAAGATCCACCTGAGCACACCTTATTATTTAATTGTACTGACAGGACCCTCCCCAGTCTGTCAACTGGCATACCATTCTATAAGCACAATAAAAGGATCTAAAACTGTTAGTCCTTTGGCTGATCAAAACAGAAAACATAAAAGAAATAAAAGTAATTCTGATGTAGCTTTTTGCCACTTGAACAGATTAAAGAATAACAGGTATCAGACTGGAGAGATGAATAAAGCTAAATATTAGACAGAGAGTAAATAAGGATGCTTGCCTTCAAGTGTGGCAACTCAATTTAGATTCCCCAGATCCCACATGGTATAAAAGAACCACTCTGGACTCCATGTTCATCATACATATATGTACACTCACTAACATACTTGGGTACACACACACACACACACACACACACACACACACACGAAAGAAAATAAATGCAACACATGGGAAAAATAATCAGAATATTATATTTGTCAAAAGTAAAGAAAATAAGATAATTTTTAAAATTGTAAACCATGAATAGGAATAAAACATTCTTAGTGGAAAGTAGTTTGTTATTATTGTTATTATTATTATTATTATTATTATTATTATTATTATTATTATTATGCTGCCTAGCTGTCAACAAGAACCATGGACATAGTGGACACCCCCTCGCCTTACCCACTGTGACATCCTCTCACAGGAATTGTTGCACTGATAGGATTTTGAGTCTGAATGGCGTGGCAGGTTTTATTTTATTTCAGGACATATGAGTTATGAGAGTTTTCCTTGATGTTTTAGTTGGGAAAACACAAATGAGCCCAGTCTATGTTATTTCACACATGGTGCATACTAAGTATAAATTATGAAAAGAGATGCAGATATCTTACAGCATATAAACATTTTAAATTTACACTTTATAATCCAAGAAACTGAAACACAGCTTCTTTATTTGCTCAAAGGCCCACATAGAGTGAGTGGAAGAGCCAGTATTGCTATGGTAATAGGAAAAAATGTTAATATACCCATCCCCCAGGGCTGCTTGTAAGATATGACTCAGTTCTACTTCTTTTTGTACATGAAGGAGCTTGATAATAAAAATCACTGGATTTATGTTACCCTGTGCTTCTCCTTCCTCACTTAACAGTGTGTCGTCATAACATCCTTCCAGGTAAGCAGCTAGCATTTCCCATGAGGTGCCTAGCTAGCAATCCATAGGCACTCATCCCATAAAAGGAAATAACGGTACCACTTAAAACCTAAGTCAGGAAGAAACAGCAATGAAGCTTAGTTTGCTAGGCAAGTAGATTTGGTAAATACTAGTTAAGCTCCATTAAAAAAATAAAAAAGAATCTATTTAGTGTGAGGTGCATTAGATGACTTCAATGGCTAATGGACATGATGATTTTTACAATGGGGTTGCAAAAATTAATTGATAGAAAAGTACATCTCCCTCTGTAATTGCAGGAGAACCATCTATCAGCAGATAAAGCAATATAAGTTTATCACATTTTTCTCACTAGGGAGCCTAACATAAACTCTTTTTAAGTATATGTTTTTAAAAAATTAATCATTGTTGTTTTATTTACACACCTCCCTAAATACATAATAAAACAAGGGGAGTTATGAGACCCAACGTCATGTTTTCAAAGCAGCTGCACCATGGCACATCCCCAACTTTATACACAAGTTTCCAACACATCCTCAGCTGTGTTGCCTTTTGCATTTTCATAGTAGGTCCGATAGCAAGTTGGGGGTGAAATCTCACCGTGGTCCTGGCTTGCATTCCAAGTGAATGCACATGGATAACAAAGGTTGAGCAATTAATCACATCCTTACTGAATATTTATGTATTTTATTCAGGAAAAAAATGCCTATTCAAGTCTTTTTTCATGTAAGTTGATTAATTTTGGTCACTTATGAAGATTTTTCTATATATACATTGCATATTTTCTTTTTATTAAACATGCTATTTACACATATTTCCAAATTATAAATATTCCATAGTTTGGTTTTTTGGTTTTTGATTGTTTCCTTTTCCTTTGCTTTTTAGCTTGATGTAGTCCAACCTGTTTTCCTTTTATCACTAGTGCTTAAAGACAGTACCTAAGACATGCTTGCAGAGCATTTTAATCTTGATTTAGCCTTCAGATCTTACATTCAGGTACTTAGTCCATACTCATAGTTATTATGAGTAAATTTCATGGTCTAATATAAAAGATACAGAAACAATGTCCTTCTTTTCTATGTGAATGTTCAGTTTTCCTTAACAACCTTTGATGAGGAGTGTAGCCTTTCTTCAGAGGTATCGTTGGTACATTTGTTAAAGTGTTATGAGCAGAGCCAAAGAAGTCTTCAGTTGATTTGTGAGGAGCACTGAAAGTTCTGAGCAAATGTGTGTTGTGAGCATGTGCGCAGCCATGCTAAGGACCCAATGCCTTTGGAACACAGGGAATTGACAACACCTTTCTCCAGATTAGGGCTCAGAAGGTGGTAAAGTTTTCTTCTGTTCTGTAAGCTAGTGTTGACAGTTTGTGTATCAGAGTTTGTAAACAATCGGTTACTGTAGGCAAAACTTGCAACTCTACATTTCTCCTCTTAGATGTTCATAGAATGAGACTGCTCACCTACAGAGAGCTCTTACCATGACTAGCTAACCATACTCTGTGTGCTGATTCAAATAAATGTGCTAAGGTTTCCAGTTGTGATCTGGTTAGAGCCACTCCTTGAGAGTGTGTACATCCCACCTGTCCATGGCTTTTCTGCACATGTGTTTGTGTTTCTATCCTTTCTTCATTCCCTTTCTGATCTAGCCATCATCAAGACCAAGCCATGAAGACTGTAGTTCAGTGGACTCTATACACTTATCCTTGCATTTGGCATCTCTACTATGCTCTTTTGTCTATATATGTGTGTGTGTTTTATGGTTGTTGCATACTGTTTCAGTTATTATTGTTTTATAATATATTTTTAAAAGATAAAACATGATGCCAATAGCTTTGTTCTTCTTTCTCAACATTACTGTGAGCCATTTTAGATCTTTCATATGACTATATACATTTTAAGATTGTATTTTCTACTTTAAAAAAAATCTATTGATTTCTTTATAATCCTAGTTTTTGTGTCTATATCCCAAAATAATTGGGATCTGAGTTTCATAGATTGTCTATCCTTCAAGATTCATTGTATTCCTCACAACAAAACAGAGTGGATGAGTGGATAAAGACATTGTGGTCTGTACATGAACTCAGTATTATTGAGCCATGAATGAAGGAGATCTAGAAGGACATAATAAGGATGAGCTTGCAGTACCTTAAACAAATCAATGACATTAGACCAAGTCGATATAAATACACTTATTTGAACTATGTACAGGAATCGGTCTCCAAAGCAAAAACAAAGGAGGAGATTAGATGCTAGGAGGAGAGACATATATTGTTCAGATTCAGTTACTCAAAATCAGAATAATCTAAGTTTAGCTATTTAGTATAGTACCCATAATAAGGCAGCCATAAAGTACACATAAAATTTGGTCAGCATGGTACACCTCATTCTTAGTTTTCTCACCATGTGCAATGAGAAAAAAAATGGGATATAGGACAAATAACAAAAAAAAAATCAAGTCTCTTGCAAGTGATGTAATTTTATGTCTTTATTTTA
The DNA here is from genome assembly GCF_900095145.1 of Mus pahari. Lineage (NCBI taxonomy): Eukaryota > Metazoa > Chordata > Mammalia > Rodentia > Muridae > Mus > Mus pahari. The sequence continues at coordinate 76,809,124 of NC_034598.1, read as the reverse complement.
TGTGTATGTTTTGTGTTCATGTGTGGTGTGTTCATGGATATATGTACAAAGCAGAGGTCATGGTCAAACGTCTTTGTTTATTGTGCTCTACATTCTTTTTGAGGCAGGATGTCTCACAAAACTTGGAGCTTTCCAGCAAGTTAGAACGACTGACCAAAGCCTTATGCCACTATGTCTGCAGCATGTCACACCCATGATTATGTGGGTGCTGATATCTGAACACAGGTTCTCACACTTCTGAATCAAAAATCTTCCCAACCATGCCATCTCTTCACGCCCAAGGTGAATGGGTATTTCTACTACCTTGATCATGAGAAGGTGAATGGTTATTTCTACTACCTTGATAATGAGAAGGTGGATGGGTTTCTACTACCTTGATAATGAGGGAGTTTTATGGTAGCATCCACAGAACCATGCTACTCAAATTGTTTACATTAAATACATACAGTATTTAGTATATTAATTATCCTTTGATAAAGTTGTAAAAATGAGGTGGAACAAAGAAGAAATCAAGTGAAATATGAACAATATTTTAAAGGCTGTAATAACATGAGCAGCTATTATAAATGTTTCACTAGCCTTACTAAATTTTACTTTAAAACACAATATTCCAAAGCATAAAATTCATCGACATGTATTTGATATAAATATATTTTTAACAAAGTTTTGGCACATCCAATTTTTTCAGCCAAGATTTTTTTAGGTGGTGTTTATTTTAATTGTTGCTAACTATGATTTAGACCACATACAAGGAGTATTTACAATTGAATGTTACAATGCTTAGCAATCAACTAAATACAAACACCAGAGCAACACTGCATTGTGGGTTTGATTTATCTCCTGGGATCTATTATATAACTTAACATGCAGTCTTCTGACATGAAACAAATGTGATTTTAATGTCCATGCAAGCATGTATATTTGTAGAAATGTAATTTAAATGACACCTTCATATTTCCTCATCATAGTAGACTTTCTTGAATGAGGACTTGAAAGTGAGCTGTGACAGCATCGAAACAGCAAGACTGCTTTTTGCATTCTAGAGAAATGATCCATGAGAACACCCACCTACACAGTGCCTGCAAGAAGAAAGGTATGCAGAATTAGCTGAGTGGACCATGAAAAAGATTGCTAATAGATTGCAGCATAATGAAATAGGTTAAGCCAGAGGCAAACCACAGAGCTACTTAGATAGTCACTCCTGTTTGAACAATAACAATGAAAAGAAGTTCAGGAAGTCTTGGTATTTACATAATAGCCATTTCATGTATCAATCTTCTTTAACTATTTTTCAATATCAGTTTATTTTATACACAGGTATATTGTTCTGCATGGATGTATGTATATCACAAGCATGTCTGGTATCCACAGAGGTCAGAGGAGTGCATTGGACCACTCTGGAAAAGGAGTTGTGGGTAAAAGGATTGAACCCAGGTCTGCAAAAACAACAGGTGCCTTTTACTATTGAACCATCTCTCTAGCCTCTATAATTTTTTTTTAATTCTCAAATAGCTGGTCACTGTTTAACACATTTGAATAAATGCACTGCATGCTTAGAATAGAAAAAGAACAAAGTGAAAAAATGTGTTGTTCACAGTGGTATAGATAAGCCTACATAGTCTCATGGGGTGTGTCAACAGCTTTAAGAATACAAGTTCAGCTTTTGTGTTTCAGGAGTTCCTGAAATGCAGCAGCAATTATTAAAATCATGCAGACGAGCAATTGAACCACAAATAAAGTTACATTCTGTAACACCAGTTTATATGGAAAAGAAAGACAGGGTAAATGGAGAACGAGAAAGCATCCATGCTCCTGTTTAAAGAAAGCTTGGGATTTTTCTGTTCCTTTCAAAATTCAGTTGAAGGTTTCAATGTCTTTGGTGTGGATACCAAATAATATATTTTGTGAACAACCTATTCTCAAATTTTGGAGCTATGTTAATCAGCCATGTGTATTATGGCTCTAGATGAATACCAATAAGGCAATGCTCCTTGAAAAGACAAATAGAACATTTCAACCAAGGAGTGCAGTAGAGAATGAGCCAAGCAAGCAGTGTTAGGAATAGAAGCTCATAACATGATGTAGGTGTGCTGTGATGCTTTCTAAACTTAATCACACTAAACCTCATGTACTTGGCATGATAATTCACTAACTGGAGAGGTTCTTTTATATAAAAATATGAGTTATGTAAGACAAAAATTAATATTCTAATAGCCATTGTGGATTTTCCATAACCATTAGAAAAGAAATAAAAATTCAAGGATTTGTAAAATTAATGAATGAGGGATAGCAATTCTTTTCCTTTCAAAAGGAAACTTGAAGCATGATCAATAGGCATTGCCTTACTAACTTCATTATTTTCTCCCCATTTTAATATTGAAGGTCTCAGAGCTTTGAAAACAGGTGAGAAATAAATCAGTCTGATCTTAGTGGCATTGAATGAAATGGATCTGTGACAAATATTGAAATGCATTTTTACTAATTGTTTCTTTTTGTATAAAAGAACTAGGGAGAACTTTAAATAGTCAGTGTTATCAACTGTTACCAAAATAGCAAAAGAACCATATGAGGGAAAGAGAACATCACAATGGAGACAGAAGGTGAAACTAAGAAAGAGAAGCAATGAATATTGATGACCTGAGGGTAGAAAGAAGCCATTGGCTGGGGACAAGGAGAGTGATCAGGATGGGCAGAGACATCAGAAGTGTGTGAGGAAGAATAACAATTCAGAGTATATGAGAATATTATACTGTATCCCACTACATTGTATGCAAACTTAAAAACATACAAAACAAAGAATTGCCCTCCCAGCGAATCATCATTTCCAGAATGCTGCCCAAAAGAATAGAGCTCTTAGCCTTTGGGTAACAGTGGAGGTTTGCTTTCCAGCTGAATCCTGACTTAGTTGAAGAATAAGAAACTGTTCTTTGTAAAGCACATTGCAGTCAATCTGTCTTTATGGTTTCATGCCTGACTTATATAAAAACTAAAGCAAGTTTCATTTCAAGGGATCACAGTGCCCTTAGGAAATAATCTGCTAACTAGTGAGGACAGAAATGATTAAGAGTTGAGAAAAGTACAAGGCAATGGAATTGGTCTTCCCAAATTATACTAAATTATCTTCCATGTCTACCTTTATTAGGATCATGCTTGTCTAATTGGTCTCCTATGGTTGCCCTCTTCTCCCCTGAATGTGTTAAGCCTTGACTCTGTCAAGGTTACAGTTCCGGGAGCTGAGACAGAGTGAGTAAATAGCGAATGGGAAAATGGGTTTGGCTAAACAGTAAAGGAGTGTTGACATTCAGGTCCTCGATAAGGATGGAGGAAACAAGTTGAGTGAAAACTTCAGGTCCCAGCTGAGGATGGAGTCCAGGCATGGAAAAAATATTCCAGAATGATATAAACACAATACTCAAGGAGGGGTTGGGTAGAGAAACTCAGACAGGTTTTCATAGAATGGGAGGGAAGCCTGGGAGCACTTTGTCCTGTGCTACACAGTCAAGCCCCAAACTGGGATGGGGAAAATAAAACTGAGTAGTTTTGGCAGCTGTAAGAATTCAATTGTCTCCTTAGATATAAATGTCTTAGAAAATGAAGTAGAAATAAAACAACAGTTTTGCAGAAAACAGCATTATGAAAAGAAATCCAATTTGCAAACAGAAAAGCAATTTGCATCTTTGGACACTAAAAATAAATTAAGTCTCTGAATTAGTCCAAGTTTAATAAATCAGAATGTTATCTAGCCTGGAAAAAAAAAACCTTCATTCTTTCTGGTTCATTTTTTAAAGGCTTCTAGATGAATTTATCATTTTCTTATATTCCGAAATTTTATGATTCTTCTGGTGAATATGATGTCTGTTCTTACAGGACAGTTGCTCTGGATGTAGTGATGTTATTTACCTAGATTGCTTAAATTATATCTTAGCAACAAAAAGTAGCCTGAAATATGACTTATTTAAAAGAACAAAGGTGTATTTCTTATTTTGTATGTCCTGTTAAAGTCAACAAGACAGTACTTGTCTCATACTACCAGGTAAAGGGAATTAATGGGACCTTCTGCCTTGAGTAAGGCTGAAAGTTGCCATAAAAGACCAGTCAGCATGGGCAATCTTTTCATTGTCCCCAAGTGAACATTGCATAGAACGTTCTTGCATACTCAGTGCTCAGAGACAAATGCCCCCTCCTAGTGCCATGGTTAGAAAGTACCATCCTACAACCAAGAACAAAATAACTGAATATGTCTCAATACTAGTAATACTTATCCTTGTGATATTATAAAGACCACAATATTATGAACCATCTTTTATCAGAAAGAGACAAACATAAGGCAAAAAGGCAAATGCTAACCAAGGCATGTTGGTACCAGGAGTGGGGTATTGCTGTGACAGACTTGTCCCTGTTTTGAGGAGGATTATAGAAGGACTTGAAATTTTGTGCTAGAAAAGCTATTGTGTTTTAAGACATATGTGGGGGATTGGGGACCCAGCTTAAGAAATTTCAGAGGGACTATTAAAAACTCTATGGGACCATTGCTATTTTGATTTAAGATTCTGTGCTTCTGGTTAGCTGGAGCTAAACAATCAGCTGTGATTAACAAGATATCAAAACTACTGAAGAGAAATTTTTATGTTACTAGGACAATTGATGCTAGACAGATTAAGCTAAGAAATTAGTGGTGATTAAGAAGAGACCGGTATCACAGTGTTGAAATCTTCTGGGAAGTATTTTCTGGGAGTACAGAAAAGGTGTGTTCCAGAGATAGGCAAGGTTGTACCATGTGCTGGCAGCAAGACTTGGTAATGTGTAAGAGTACCAAATGGTACTGGTTTTGAAGGCAAGAAGGGTTCACCCAGAATAGCAAAGGCATGGCACTGTGAGAGGCCAGGAGAGGCCATTATTGAAGGTGAAGCCTCAATGTCAGTTGAAAACCCAGGACAGAAGGGGCCATTGTATAAAAGTTGAGGCTCAACAGCATGAAGAGAGTCTAAGAGAGGGTATTGGTGAAAGTGCAGCCCAGTTGCAGCAGAAGACCCCATTGTTTTGGAGATGCCAATACCATGGTGTGATCACCAAGAACAGCAGTAGCAGTAGAGTGGAGTCAGCCAAAGCTCAAAAGATAAACTGTGTTACAGAGGCCAGAGGTAAAAAAGTACCCTAAGCCTTTCAGAGGAGTGAAAAGGTGTTGTGGATAGCACTGGGGCTAATTATATTTGATGTTAATTCTGTTCTCCTGTGAGTGCTTGTGAACAAGGAATGAGTCAGCACTTAGGTGATTTCCTGAAACCTGCTTCCCACCTTAATTTATAAAATAAAGGAGAGCTGATGATTGGGCAGAAAAAAAGGGAAGGTGAAGCAGAAGGTAGAGAGAGAGAAGAAGGAGAAAATGGAAGAGGGAGAAGATGCAGAGGAGGAGGAGGAGGAAGAAGAAAAGCAGAGCAGAAGCACATGGCCTAGAGAAACTGCAGGTTCTAAGGGGTCTCATAAGCTGTGGAAGATGGTAGTGTAGTGGCAAATCTGCCCAATCTAGGTGCACAGCATGTAATCATATTAACAGTGTGTTGTGTCTTCATTGCCAGGGCATATCTGGATTGGAGAGATTTACCACAACAAAAAAGATTGTGTGTGGATCCCAGACATTGAACAATGAATTATTTATACTGTTGGGGTTTAGTTTTGCTTGGTTCAGATTGTAATTATGCCACAGTTCTTCCCTCTTGAAGAAAGTATTTAATTTAATTTGGATTTCTACTTGCATTCATAGCAGAAAGATCTTGAACTTTAGATAAAGATTCTGGATCTTTGAAGAGATTGAATACTTTAAAGAGATTGAAATTTTAGTGTGCTTGACTTTGTAAAGACTATGGGACTTCTGTGTTATTTATGTTATTAATGTAAGATCTTGGGGATGAATAAGAAAGGAAGAGTTGTCACTTCATGTGTTTGTATGTCAAGTTCACAAGGGGTCAATTGTACTGTATGGTTGTTGGTGCTAACTTGACACAAATAAGTATTATCAGAGTCAACTAAAGAAGGAGCCTCAGTTGAGAAATTGCCTCTTTGAGATCCAGCTCTAAGGGATTTTCTCATTTAGTGGTTGATGGTGGAGTGCCCATATCATGGTGGGTGGTGACATCCCTATGCTTCTGTCCTGAGTTCTATAAGAAAGTAGGCTGGGCAAGTCATGGGAAGTAAGCCCATAAGCATCACACCTCCGTGGCTTTTGCATCAGCTCTTGTCTCTAGGTTCCAACCTGCTTCAGTTCCTATACTAACTTCCTTCAATAATGCACTATGATCTAGAAGTATAAACCAAATAAACCCTTTCCTCCCCAACTTGCTCCCCAACTTGCTCTTTGGTCATGATGTTTTATCACAGTAATAGAAATCCTGAGTATGGTGGGAGTGGACCAGAGATATCAGAGACACCAAGATGTTGGGACAGTGCTGCACTGGCAATGCCTTTAAACAGGCAAATAACAATTGCTCTGACTTCAGAACAAAAAAAAAACAAAAAACAAAAAACAAAAACAAAAACAAAAAAAACAAACAAGCAAAAAAAAAAAAAACTGAACACATGAGCCTTTGGGAACAAGTTAATGAACAAAGCAAAGAGAATAAATTAACAAAGAAAATGAAAATTCCCAAATGACCTAAGTGGGTCATTTCTAAGTCCAAAATGGACTTCTGGGGGCTTGGAAGGGTGATCTTTGATGGTCATTCTCTTTCAAGGTTCCTAAAAAGGAAAAGGTCCCAAGGAAACCAAGAGCTGTTCTGATACTGTAAGAAGAAGCATAAAGACACAGCGGGGAGAGTCACAGCCTCATCTGAAAAGCCTGAGCAATCCTATCTGACCGAGGGAAGCCTGCTGGAGATCTCTGTATTGCCAGAATCTGGATGGATTTGGCAGGTCTCTCTCACATTCAGACTGAGATGCATGAGTGAGAATAAGATTCTTAGATGAACGAAGCTACCAAGAAGCCCGGCTTACATCATTAGTAGAAAACCTCTTATCGTAATTGCTTTTAAAAAACATTTCTAGATGTTCATAGTCATCATTTAGTACTTTAGAACAGCTCTTCTATTTCCTTGTATATTAGCAGCTAAATCTGTATATTAGCATCTAATATGGGGATTTGGTGTTCTTGATGAAGAAAAATACAGCTATGGAAGCAGCAGAAATATGCTGAGATACAAGCAGTGGTGAACAGGAATGGGAGTATTGGCCCACATGTTTCACTGCCATAGAAGAAAAGACATGATGAAGTAGTTAGTCTGGGATGGAAGTAGGGTCCTAGTGGGCTTCACCTGCCTTACAATGATTTATTTGATATAGTTGGGAGAAGCCATTGTTCTTAAATTTCCGTGTCTTCATTTAACATTATCCATAATATATACAATGTCTATGATGAGACTGCAAAGGGGAGAGAGCAAACCAGGGACCAGGTTTCCTTCCACCATGACTTCTGGGTCTACCAGTCACAGTCTAAACATATTTTCTGCTTCCGTATCCAAGTTTCCTGTAAAATATTACCCATCTTAAGAAGCAACCTCTGTGAAACATCATTTGTTGTGTCACTCCAGGTTAACACCAAGTCATTGATGGTATTTGTCAAAATGTGACACTTCAGCCAGCTGTCTCTTTCACAGCTCATGCATACACAGTTGCTACTATGTAATTTAGACAGAAACAGCAGTGGGTTACTCATGATGGGTCAGTAAAAAGGAATGCATAGTGCAACGCTGTCCATGGCAGGATATTTCCTATTTTAGAAAGAGGATGATTTCAGTGAGTGGAACTTAAATTTATCAATATCTCAGGCAAAAGAAATACAATCTAGATCTTGAGTGACAAGGAGCCTGGGTAGCGTTCGGAATTGTAGACCACTGAGTTTTCACTCAAAAGCCACATACCTGAACCACAGTTCTCAGGGAATAATGGGGTAAGGTGGTAAAAGAAAATAACAAACTTAGTAAAGTGGAAATTGGCATCAGAACTGGTGGTGGGGGGAGCATAGTCAATTCAATGCTTGAGTTCAAGTCTCTAGAATGTATGTAAAGATCCTGCTAGGCTGTCATACTTATAAGAGCAGGACATCCCAAAAGGCTGCTAACCAGCCAGCTCAGACTCTAGGTCCAAATAACTACCATTGAAGTTGAATTCTGACCTCCACAGGCACAGGCACATGTGTGGACCTGCACAAGCATCCAAGGTGAGCTTAGCTTAGCTCATTTTGTTTTGTTTTGGTTTGGTTTACTTTTGGTATTCTTTTTTTTTTTTCTTTTGTGACATGTTTTCATGTATTTCAAACTGGCTTGGAAACTCACTCATTGAGATGAGTCCATATAGCTACTCCCTGTGTAGCTCAGAGTGACCATGAGCTTCTGAGTCTCCTGTCTCCATCTCTTGAGGACTAGCACTAAGAGCATGTGCTGCTATGTCTCTTTTATGTGGCACCAGAGATGGATCCAAGGGCTGTAGGTACGTTAGTCTACCTACTGAGCTGCTTCCCCTACACTGCACCAGGTTTTGACTAGATTTCTCGAGAACATCTGACAAAGTAACTTTACCGTCTGATCGGGAACAGTGTGCTGAAGGGAGAAGGTACCATAACTTACGATCGCAGGGGAGTCATGCTCTGCATGGCTTTTGGTATTTCCTGAATTTAACATGTTTTGTTTTTCCAACTTTGAGAAATATGGTCCTGTGATTGCAACAGATGTGCTAGTTAGCTCTGTCCCTTTGACCTTTTCACAAATCCCGTTATCCCAGTCAGGTGGTGAACAGCTGCTGGAAGAGACTGCCCTTGAGAGTCGGGGGGGCGGGGGGGGGGGAGAAGATAAGGCTTTAGACATTTCAGCTTTTGTCTTTACTCTGGGCGTTGGGGTTAAGTCAGAGATTATAAACTCGGGGATTTCAGATTGTACAGTAAACACAGTGCTTTAATGTTGAAAAACCCCAAATGTTTCTCTTTCCTCCAAGGAGGATAATGCTGGCCCAGGGTGCTGTGGGCAGATGAGCTGTGAACATATTTGAGCCTTCCCCTTGTCCTGCGCAAAAAGACTTCATTTGCAGGGATGGACACTCACTTTTTCTGGCAATATTGAGATTTGTCCACAAGTCCTATCTTTTTACTATGTTTTCTTGATGATGTAAAACCCTGACAGAAGGAGGGAAAAACTCACACAGTGGAGAGAACCATAAGCCTAGGGTTTTCAGAAAAGACAAGATCACGGCCTCAAGAATCCTCCTGAGGTTCACAACAGTTGTGCTGTGGAAGATGCAGCAAGCCCGCCTTTCTCCTGGGTATTGCCCCACTAGAAAACACTCCAGCACATGACTGACGAGGAGGAGCAAGCTTTTCTCATTCCTGGATGCTGCCACCCAAGAAACCACTCCAATGAGTAGCTGATTAAAAGATGAGGAAAGGGTGGAGGGCGGTGGTGGCGCACGCCTTTAATTCCAGCACTTGGGAGGCAGAGGCAGGTGGATTTCTGAGTTTGAGGCCAGCTTGGTCTACAGAGGGAGTTCCAGGACAGCAGGGACTACACAGAGAAACCCTGTCTCGAAAAACAAAACAAAACAAAATAAACAAACAAAAAAGATGAGGAAAGGGCAGCGCCCGAATGACTGTAGTTAAGCTTTCTTCAGAGGCCAATGTGTCTGTATATAAGACTAAATACATGTGAAGCATATTTAGTGGTCCCAAACAGACCAGAAAAAGATAATAGAGCTTACTTTGATTTTACTTCATTGTTATAAAATCCAATTTATGTATCTTTTAAAATGCATGTAACACACAAGGATACAAGGTTACACATAAAATAATGAATAAATATTCATACATGGAAGTACATGATTTTTTTATCGATTGAGTCATATGCAATAAAATAAAACAGAGATCATAAAAACGAAAACACCAGAGACCTCATTCTGCTTAATCTCTTCTCCCTAGCCAGATGTTCCCAAAAAGGCAAGGAAAACATTGTTAGCTTTAGTAATCCTCAAAAAAAAAAAAAAAAAAAAAATAAAAAATCTTTAAAACAAACTTCATTTGGGACAGCTTTTAGATCAAGTCTATGTCAGGGCAGACGTAATGGAACATGCAAGTTCGGGACAAACAG
>NC_034598.1:76756859-76798468 GCF_900095145.1 Mus pahari | reverse complement strand
GAAGGAAGGAAGGAAGGAAGGAAGGAAGGAAGGAAGGAAGGAAGGAAGGAAGGAAGGAAGGAAGGAAATAATGATTGTGAGGATGTGAGGGGAAAAAGTTGGAAGAATGTGATATGTGCACATATTTATGAAACAACAACTAAAAGTAGAGGCTATAAAGTTGAGATATATCAGGGGGGATTGTGCATAAGATATTGGCAGATACTGTGACTATTAATTTCAAAAAATAAGAAAATATTTTTAAAACACTGGTATAAATATTAACTTTATTTTGTTGTGTAGTTTCTTGATTAAAAAATCACTTCAAGACTTGTATAGTAAGCTTCTTGGCATTGCATTTTATCTTTTATTGTAACTTATTTTAGAAACAGCCACTTGAGTAGGTGATTAATTCCTAGCTCCTGTTGTCAGCTTTTATTTTCTAGAATCCTACAGATACCCCGTCTTAATATTTTATTATAGGGACACCAAAACAGCTCCCCTTGTTGATTACTAAGATTCAGTGGCAGCTCTACTCTATTTTCATGATCTTATTGAAATCCCAAGTTCTCTGAGCTTTATCATGTTTAGTAACTTCTCTAAAACCCGGTGACTTTACCTTCTAAATATTTAAAAAGCTCCCAATTCACTTTCAAAGTCAAAAGAAAAAATGCATTTGTCATTATTCTTGTGAGATTAACACAAATAAATTTAGGTAGGCCCTAAGGCAAATCAAGTCAGTATTCAGCCAGTCATATAAATAATTCTGAAAATATAAAAAGGGGAATTCAAAATGTAGTTCTATAGAAATCTGAGTCCATTTGATTTATAGTCCTACTCAAAAGAAAAAAATCACACTACAGAGTGTTATTCTGTACTCATACTTAAGAAATGAAAGTTGCATTTCACATAAAATACAACAGGTTTCATTTTAGAGATGAAATACGTTAGATAATAACAAATCAAATAAATACATGTGCATATGTACGCCTACACATCTATATGCGACTGTGATGTGTTTATGAATGTGCCATTAAAATCAAGAAAAACTGAGCCAGTTAGGTTAGATAAGTTTGTCCTAACACTCTAAATGCACCATGTTTTAATCAATACATTTAGGTATCTGAATCTTTAGAAAAGGATTTCCTGTCCTAACTTGTGTGTCTAACGTACCACCAATGTTTTGCTCAAAGGCTGACATTGCTATGTCCTAAGCCATCTTGATACATTGCCAACACATTTACTGCAGCCATTTTTCACTTCCTAAAAGCTAGCACACCCAGACTGTAAAGTACCTAGAGCAACACGGCCAGTGTCGAGAGAGCCGTGTGAACTGTTAAAAGGCTTGCATATCGCTCTTCAGTAACGCAGGACCTGAGTCCGGAAACAGATTGCCGCTTATGGCTACACGTCATGGGTAAGCTGGTGAGTCAGGCTGTGACCAGGATCAAAAGGCTTTATCCTTACACATGTTGCAAGCGGCAGTGAATAATAAGCCTGCAGCATTGCCCTTTAGCTCCATCTCCCAACTCAGATATGAATGATCTATGTCTTTTCTGGCATATCTCAGAGGTCTGTTGGTAACAAGTCTGCATTGCTGAATGTGTGCAATTTAAGATATCAGTTGCTTTTGTCTCGGTTAGGCTTTGCCCATCTGATCTGCTTAGGATTAAGAGCTAGCAGAATTAAAAAGAGGTTGTTCAAACAATTAGGAATTTGAAATCGTATACTTGAAAAGTATGTGTCCATAAAGCAGAGATAAATGGTTTGATATTCTCTCAGACATTCTTTGAATGTATTTCCTATATGTGTTACTATAGAGTGTACTTTGCAAGATCCTAAAACAAATGAACATTATATTATAGATTCTGTCAGACTTTGAACATCTCTCAAGACAGTATCTTCATAGTCTTAATTTATTGATGTAGTAATTTAGAGTTTCTTTAAAAAAATAATAAGCGCTATTGTCATTTTATCCCAGGTGTGCTGCAATTAAGATGTCACTAACAACTTTGCAGAATCCCATGTGCAGCATCTGACGTAGTCCTACCTAGACTCCAGAAAGCAGAGAGTGTCCTTGGGTAGGATGGTCGGGGGTGTAAGTCACAGGATTTTTCTTAATGTTTTCATTCAGTAACCAAAACCATCTAGTGACTCATGTTATTGAAAAACACTCTGCTAAAGATGGTTCATTGCATTACTATTCAGCAAAGTCCACAGAGGCCAAGAAAGGTTGTCCTTAAATATCCCGGCGACTTTCCACAGAGGGTGAGAAACCCCACCCATCCCATAGACTTGTTCAGTCAGGCCCTGGGTTGTCACTGGATAGTTGAAAGGATTTCACATGGAGGCCAGGGCATCCACAAGCCTTTGAAGAGGACCCAGTTGTACCTGCTGCCCGGAAAGCCCACATAAGTGAGGGCTTCCGGTGGTTTGACATTCTCTCCTCAGGATTAGTGGAGACTCAGCTGTGAGCCATGGCTGGGCCTTCCTCAGTCCTAAGGGCAGAATGGAGCAGGGAGAACTGAATGTTTGCCATCTGCCACTGTTAAGTCTTATGGTGACAGAGTGCACGTTAATGCCAGATAGACTGAGAACATTCACCATCTGCTCATTGCCCTGAAATAAAATGAACTGGGTCATCTGGATTTGGAAGCCTCACTGGAATTACTGACATCTATTCCTAAACTTAAGGATGGAAAATTTCCCCCAACTTTACACATTGTTCAGGTCACTCAGAGAATTATTTTCTTATACTAGGAAAATATAATTAGATAATAATTTATATATTAATAATCAAGGGTTTTCTGACATTTGAATTATTTTATTGGTAAATAGTGATGTTATACATCTCAATCCATCTAAATCCTTCTACAGGAAAAAGCAATAATAAATTAGAGATGGCGATAAAGCTTAATAGATAAAGAAGCTTGTCGCTGTCATTCAAAGCCTGACCTGCTGAGTTTGACCCTGGAACCCACAGGAATGGAGGAAGCATAACAAAACTGTCCTCAAACACCTGCACATGCACCATGGCAAGTACTTCACATAACTAAAGCAATATACCTATAATCTATATCTAAATCTATAATGTATATCTATATCTATATATCCATATGGCATATGTTCAAGTAGAAAATAAAAAATACATGAACCTTGCTGTTAAGCTAATTAAAGGCTTATTTCTTTATTTCTAAGTACAGAGCAGAAGTAAATTAATGAAGAATTTCAGCCATCACACTGCTGTTTTAGGATTTAACTGAACCAAAATAGTGAGGAAATATTTTCTTTCCCTCAAGAGAGTGAAATAAAAAGTTAATTTTACTTCTACACTGTAAAATCGGCTCCTGATTTGTTTCGTTTTTTTTTTAAACTTATATCTCTCATCTACCAGTCAACACTTCTCCTTTGTTCTAATATCTGCCAGTCTAGTAACAGACCAGTTCATTGGCTAGGTATCTAGGTTGGACATCAGCTGAATAAAGGACATATGAGAGAAGGAACAGGAATAGAATAAATGATCATTTTCAATTCATTATGTTAGCCATTGACCAGAATTGTTGATCTTTCAAAGAGTATACCATAGCTGACTCTTTCCAAGAGTTTGCTTAAATTATATTAACTTGAAAAGGGAATTAACTACTTTTAATAACTGCTGAGCATCAGTCACAATCACACAGCTTGCTTGGACCACCTGTCGTGGAGACACTTAGGATATAACTAGTGGGGCTATCTTGAACTCCCATGAGATTTGGGTTTTTTAAATTACCATCCATGAGCTGGATTATCAATAAATATCTTTTCCTAGCAATGTGTGTTCAGTGAACAACCCTGGGTTCTGATATGCTCAGGCACCGGTGGCAAAGCAATGAATACAATTGCATACAATATCTATTATTATGAAACTTTTAGGGACTGTAGAAATTCAGGCAATAGAAATTTCTCCAGTTGCTGTTCTTTAAGTTTCTATCAATTTGAGGAGAGTGTATTTCCAATCACTATGAATGTAATAAGCCACAATTGTATGTTATACATTGAGTTTATCATTTTGAGAAAAGGCAAATAGGTTTAATCTTTCTTATTACTATTGTGTTTCTTTACATGAGACATAAAGATTACACATAAAGGCAAAGCAAGATTGCAAACCACATAAAGTACCTCAGAGTAAATACCTTAACTGCAATTTAAAGCAGACTTCTAGTTTTTTCTCACACGGTGTCTCATACTCTTCCTACAGCTTTGATCATCTATATAATGCTATTTTTAAGATTCACTTAATATATGTATTTTTATTCTCTAGCTGTTCCTAAAAGCTTCATAATGATAGATATTGTATATGATTGTATTCATTGCTTTGTCATGCTTGAGCAGATCAGAACCCAGGGATGTTCACTGACGTGCATAGAGCTTTAAAAGAAGCATGCTATACTCATAGTCTAGTGGAATATAATTCAAAATAAAGCATAATTTAATTATTTTTCTTACTGACTTATTTATTTATTCAATGGTTTGTGAATATGTGTTATATCCATATTGTCTTATGGATGGATATTGTTAAAATATGTATAATTTGTGTAGCACAGGGGAATGCCAGGGCCAAGAAGTGGGAGTGGCTTGGTAGGGTAGCAGGGGTGGGGGGAGGGTACAGGGAACTTTCAGGATAGCATTTGAAATGTAAATAAAGAAAATATCTAATAAAAAAGAAATGTAAATAAAGAAAATATCTAATATAAGTAAATAAATAAATAAATAAAAATTAAAAAAAGTATAATTTCTGACTGCATTTGCCTTATGCTGTAGAGGGATAGTATTTAGTTATTAAGTTGTTAAAATATATATAATGACTGGGTAGATATCTCAGTTGGTAATGCATTTTCTGCACAAATGTAAGGACAGAGCTAGGAACCTCAGAACCCATTTAAAACCTGAGCAGTTAGTGAGGACCACTGAGCACAGGGTCTGGGAGAAGGAGTGTCTAAGCAAGATAGCTAGCTACGTTAGCAGAGTGGGAAAGCTCTCAGTTCAACATGAGGATCTACCTTCATACAAAATATGGAATAACTGAGGGACACACACATCCTCAACTTTATGCCTCCAGATTTATGCTCACACATATATGCCCCCCACACACATAAACAGGCCTACATGCATGCATACACAATACATGTATACACAAAATGTCATAATATGTAAACACAACATTGCAACATGGGATAGTATTAAAGAATAAAAGTGGCACTGCAGATTTCACCTACTCTTAGGAGCAAGGGAACAGAAACATCTAAGGAAATTATGATTTTAGATAACAGAGAACATCAAGGCCAACTGATAGGAAAGAAAATTGGTTTTCTAGATCATTCATAAGAAGTAAAGGCTACAGTGAATACTAAGTTGGCCTGTCCTCTCAAAAATATTTGAAGTGAACATGAAAACTATATTAAATACTGTGTTCCTTGAGGTATTTTGTTTTCAACTTTATGTATGTTATATTTCCACATTTTAATCAAACCTATATTCTGGATGTGTTTAATACACACACATACACACACACACACATACACACACACACACACACACACACACACTCACACACACTCATACACACACATACAAACACATACACACACATACACACACATACACACACACATATACACACATATACACACATGCATGTGCATACACACACACACACACACACACACACACACCACATACTCCATGGAATTTTGTCTTTGTAGCCATTCAATAGATCACAAACTGGATATTCTTTCAGAAGCATCATGCGCAAGTCAAACGTTCTTCAGATAACAATTATCTTCACACATTTAAGAAGATACCAGAAGAGACAAGCATACAAACCAGAGTGGGAAAAGAATCAAAACATATAGTCAAGCCAGGCGGTGGTGGTGCACGCCTTTAATCCCAGCACTTGGGAGGCAGAGGCAGGCGGATTTCTGAGTTCGAGGCCAGCCTGGTCTACAGAGTGAGTTCCAGGATAGCCAGGGATACATAGAAAAACCCTGTCTCGAAAAAAAAACAACAACAACAACAACAAACAAACAAAACATAAAACACATAGTTAAATTATGTTCTATATTTAACTTGTTTTAAGAGAGAATATTTTCCTTTTTAAAATGAGTCATCATAGAGATAGAAGGCAGAAATGTGGCGTACAAGTGATATATTATTTCTTTAGACGCATTAAGTATTGTGAGAGGGAATTACATTGAAAAATACTGTCTTCAAAGAGCTACTAATCTGTAGAATATCTGTTATAACTTAAAAGGCAAGACTTCATAAATTATAGAAAAGAATGTGTATTTATTTTTTAGAAACCAGGCCCACACCCTATCAAAACCTATAAAATCGGGTAATGACCATGAACTCAGTTTCAAAGTTGAGACTCCAAGTACTTGGGCTATGGTGGTTATTATTTCCTGAGTGAGACTTTATGCAGGATCCAGAATTCATTTTCTCTGACCTTCAGCCAAGAGAGGAAGTTGTGTGGGTGAGCAAGTTTAACACTTGCTCTGGGGATTTCTCTCGAGTTGAAGCTAAAAGGATACTATAATTGGTCGCCTCGCCAGGGCTGAACTTAGTACAGTCTCAATTTAGAAGGCTTACCCAAGCCCAGGAGATACCACGATGATTACACCTTGTGCCCTTGCAGATTTATGAGTGAACAGCCACTGAAGACGGGTAAGGAGGGAACAGATACGGAGGATGTGCAAGACAGGATTAGAGGCTTATATCTGTGTCTGTCACCTTGGAAGTCAAACACAGCCGAGCTGAAGCTCTACTTTAAACTAGCTTATGCTTCTAATCTTCACCAAATTCTTTTTTTTTCCTTTCTTCAACTGAGAGTAGAGTACCTTTTATTTACATATTTATATTTGACCATTTTATACTTGTATACCACATATTGTGATCATATCCACCACCACCTATGGCCTTCTATTATCCTCTCCTACTCTGGCTAATGCCTTCTTCTCAACTAGTGCATTTGCTGCTTTCAAATTTGTGCATGCCTCTGTGTGTGTGTGAGTGTGCGTGTGTGTGCGTGTGCGTGTGTACAAGTTGACACAGCTGCTGTTATCCAGTGTATGACAGACCTCTAATTCTTTTTGTTTTATTTTTATGTGCATTGGTGTTTTGTCTACATATATGTCTATGTGAAAACAGTGGTGAGCTGCCATGTGGGTGTTGCGAATTGAACCTAGAAGCTCTGGATGGAGGAAGAGTCAGTGTTCTTAACCACTGAGATATCTCTCCAGCCCCACACCACTTCCAGACTTCTAATTCTTTAATGGAAGAATGCTGGGTATATGGTTAAGTGTTTAAATGCCTGGCAGACAGGAAACAAAAATAATGTTAGTTTACCATCATTACTAGTACTAGTACTTGTTTAATGACATCTATAGAAGATGAAAAGGAAATAAAGTACTAATCTGTGAGGGAAGTTAAAAAGAGGTAGTGTCTTTTCTAAAGTACCCATCTGCATCTCAGGTTGCATTGGCTCATTTGACTCCTCCAGTGAAGAAGCCAAGGAACTTTTCCTATAGGAAGCCTTGAGCATCCTGCTATCCCTACAATGCTCAAGTGTTCCCAGCTAGATAGTTGGTTGCCAGGTATGCCCACAATCTTGCCCCTTTCAATTCTTTTGTTTGTTTGTTTGTTTGTTTTATTTCCTCTTCTCTGCCTTCTACTAATCTCTTAATTTATTTTTACAAAGTCCATTGACAGAAGCAAAATGAAGGTGAATTCTTTACCTAAGTCATACTTGGCTATCCAGCGTGTTTTCACACCTTTGTGAAGTGCTCTTAAAAAGGTTCAGCCTGGTAATCATGGCAGATATAAGTGCCTCTAAGGTAACTCAGAAAAATAGAAAAATTAAAAAATTTAAGGAAAAATGAGAAAGCCAAAACAAGTCCTTCTTGGCCCAGCTTGAAGGCTGATTGCAGCTTTGTAGAGGAAGTGGGCATAATCTAGATGAACAATTTCCACAAAAACAAAATGTTGGCTATTGGACACTGAGTCATATACTTCTGAGAAATGGGGGAGTTTTATTATTTCCTATGAAAGTGTCAAGATACATAAAGATATTTGCTTTTTTTTCAATACCACTGCACTGTGCTTCCAGGGACATTTTCTGAAAAGATATTTTAAAGTTAAAATCCACACTTACTTTTAGGAAGAAAAATGTATTTTCTCTGGCAAGTCTCTATTATAATGTTCTTCCAAAACACCCAAGAAGGACGGAAAAGAAAAGTTTTACCTTAACAGAAAGAAAAGAAACCTTAAATGTGAACTATATAGAACAATATTCTTTTCATTTATAATTTGACAGACAGGTCAAGACAAGAAAAAAATATCCATCTTGGACTGTTAACATCCAGCTTCCTAGTTTCCCTATAAGTTATGGAAAGATAAATTTCATAGCAGAATGTTTCTGTTCTTCTATCTTCAATGGAGGTTGGTATTTACAGGATTGTTAAAATAAGGATTAGTAACCCCAGAAGACTTGGATGGCTTTCCCAATTCCCACCCCCTCCCCTCTTTATCTGCACCATTCATCCTACCCCTACCCCGACTGTCTAACACTATGACTAGTAAGCATAGCTGCGGTGCTTACTGCTCATTGACTCACCCAGTCTCATTGAGCACTTCCTTCAGTCCAGGAGCTCCACACTGTATGTAAATCGATGATCATTGTAGCTAAGGAGATAGAAAGAAGACAATAGACTGGCTATTATTTATTTTGGAGGAAACACTAGCAGAGTTGGTAAATAGATAGTAAAGAGTAACAGAGCAAAAGATGGAGTTGTATTTAACCATTTTCAGTCACTGTTAAAAAAAATAATAATAATACCTGAAGAGGAGAGAGCACAGTTTCGAAGACTTCAGTTCCTGGTGTGTCCACCCCATTACTTTGTGCTTCTGAAAGCACAAAACATCATGGTAAGGATATGTTGTAGGGAAAGCTTGGTTACCTCTATTTACTAAAAAACAGGAGGGACGGAGGTCACAATATCCTTGTTAATGCTATGCCCAGATGACTAAACTCCCTTCCACTAGGCCCGACTTCTTAGAGACACCCTATTTCCTAATACTGTCACAGACTGGGGAATCAAGTCTCCAGTTCTCAGACTTTGGGAGACAGTTCCAAATATAGTCATTATCAAAAGTGACCCATCGGCATTTTGCATGAGAATAAATGATAGTGTAATCGACTTGGATGTGAATTATCACAAAGGAGGGCTTTAATGCTTGGAGACATCAAAATTGTACCTGCTAAGATTTTTCTGTTAAGTAGGTAGGTCTTTATGTTACTAGGCAATTAGGTAAAAGGTTAAGGAGCATTAGAAAGATAAATTGGGAGATAAATTAGCAGCCGTTTGCCTATAAGTGGCATTAAAATTGGTAAACTAAAGTAGGCTCTTCCAGTGGTAAATGGGAAGAGCAGAGGACCCCAAATTGAGCTCTGAAATACCTACAACAGTTGAGGAAAAACAGAGCCAAAAAACTAGAAGAAGAAATGACAACTAAGAACCCAGATTTCTAAAAAAAATCAGTGCATCTCAATGTATCAAGAATATTAACCTTGACAGATACTGATTGTTGTAAAGTAAATATCACCAGTTTGCACCATTGGATTGAGACAAGGTCAATGCTAGCCTTTTGAGGAAAATGTTTCAATAGAGTAGTATATACCTCCTTATTAAGCTGTTTCAATATGGCCATCGTGGGTATACACTCAGAACTTTGTTATTATATTTCCTATGTAGATATATGGCGGATCTTCAGTACATACTTGCTGAACTCCGAATTGAATAATAGCCTTGATAAGTGCTTTATACTGTGACATTAAACACAGATGGATAACTCTAAAAGGCTTCTAAAACTCTTCATGGGCAGAGTAGACCGATGGAGACTATCAAGGATTTCAGAACTGGTCACAAATTCCTCCGCCCTCCTTTTTTTTCTGCACAGTTTTTTATTTTAATTTTTTGAGATTATAATATAATTACATTCTTTCTCCTTCCCTTTCTTTTTTTTTTTTTATTAGATATCTGCCTTCTTTCCTCAACGGTGCACTTGGCTTTCCTTCCCACTTGAATAATATATTTGCTTCCATCAGAGAATGAAATGGGAGAGGAAGTATCACTGTCTAACTCCCAAGCTTAAATCATAAAAGGTAACGTGGTTTCTACCTGGCTCTTTTTCTCAACACTTATCTTTGAGCATGACAGTTGTGGATTCCTTTCACCGATCCTGAGGGAGATACCACATGGAAAAACTGCAGAAGAGTGATAGTCATGGAATCCCAGCTCTTCTCAGCCCAAGGGCCCATCAGATAAATTAGGGAATTCTGGGAGCACCACCCAACAAGAGCAAGTCAAATCATCAATGTATCAATAACTAATAAGATGATTGGTATTTAATGCTGTAAAGATTAAGAGGGGTTGTTATATAGAAACAAATAATAGAAGAGACACTAGTGTGTTCTTTCAGTAAGTAAATCAAATAGCAGAGAGACTTTTTGTCAGGCTTAGGAAATATCTATGGAGCTGGGCGTGGTGGCACACACCTTTAATCCCAGTACTCGGGAGGCAGAGGCAGGCAGATTTCTGAGTTCGAGGCCAGCCTAGTCTACAAAATGAGTTCCAGGACAGTCAGGGCTACACAGAGAAACCCTGTCTCCAAAAACCAAAAAAAAAAAAAAAAAAACCTATGGAAGAAAAGAGGTTATTAAAGACACTTATATGAGCCATTAATTTTTATGAGAAAAGAGCATAATTATCTCATTGAGAAGGCATTACAATATTTGATATAGGCAATCCATCCCACACGCGAAGGTTGCCATGAACAAGATTTCAGACCAGAGGAATAGTTCTTAATATAAGAAAGAACAAACGAACAATAGCAGTATAACACAGTTAATGAAAAAACCCACAGTGGTGTGGAAGGTGCCTTTTCTCTTCTTTTCTCCACTCATATCTCTTATTTCACCAATCCAGGCAGATTTTCTGGTCACTGGAGTCTAGGACTTCGGATTTACTGCCTTTCATCATCTGCTAACCCGGGGACAACATCCTAAAATGTTTATGTCTCCATCTTCATCCTAGCTCTTTTTCACAGTTGTGCTGCCTGGAACCAGCAGCCAGTTTTAGATATCATGATCTCTCATTTTGCCAGTTGCATAATCTGATTACATAGTCTAAGACTTGTAAACCATCCAATGTCGTCTATGCTTTTTATTCCATGGCACTATAGAGTTGACTACACCAGCTTGAATGATGGTAACCTGTGCCCGTCTGCTTTCCTGTGCCTCTCCCCGTGCTCTGCTGCTCTGCTAGATGAGGTTCCAGAAATCCTGTCAGCAAGAAAGCGATCTGTCTCTTCTTCCAAACCTTCTGTCACAGTTTCCATTTGAAGCCCGAAAGGTCTTTGCCCTCTTTTTTCCTCACACAGACTTGTTCCAACTACTCGGCCTTCAAACAACTATCTTCCTGGATGATTTGTACCCCAACATCCAACTGAAACTCCATGTTTTCTATCTTAATATATCAAATACTGACCCAGTGTGCCATTGTGATTTGTCTATTTTCTGCCATTTGGGGTCTTCTGGACTATAAAGTTCTTCATTATAATCCAAGGGTCTGATGAGCTTTTCTAGAAACAGGGATCCATCAGTTCATTAAGATGAAATTATAGTGCAATCATTTAGAAATAGTCATTTTTCTTTCCCTTTCTGTCAGTCACTATACTGAAGGCCCCTTGTGTTATTTACACTCCTCCTTTACTTCAGTACTTAAATTTTATGAATTAATTTTGAGTGTATAATTCTTAGTCTGTTTCTGAGGAGAGTATTTTTTTTTTACACAACTCTTTTCCTTTCCCTATTTGCATACAGTGAATGCAGCGATATGGGAATACACAAAGCCCCCAGAGAAGCAACAAAAGAAAACAATCTGATTTCTTTCAAGGACAGAAGATGAGGGAGAACTATGCAGAGGAACAAGAAGAGGAAGAAGAATGGGAGGAAGAAGAGAAGCAAAAGGAATCAAGAGGAGGAGGGAGAGAAGAAAAAGGAAGCAAGAGGAGGAGGAAGAGAAGGAAAAGGAGGAGGAAGAAGAGGAGGAGGAGGAAGTAATTACATCTTTCCAACTGATGATTTCTTTTCAACTCACTGCTGAGAACTATTACCATTAGGCTAAAGACTAGTAATCTGGGAAACCATTTTATGCTTTGCAGAACACCCTGCCATTCCCAGCTCCCGGGCCTCTGCCAGCAAGTCCACTGGCCTTCATTATGGGGACACAGTGGCTTTGGACAGTACTCCAGCCATGCCTGTTTGTATCTAAGTCTCGGCCTATTGGACTGCGGACTGAACTGTGGCGAGCAAACAGAATCGTTTCCACCAGTTCTGTTTTCAGAAGAGAATTCTTTTTAATTCCCCTGTCCTGTATGTTGCCAAAATTCTTAAAATACTGTTCATGGAGATTTTTTTTTTTTTTTTTTTTTTTTTTTTTGTTACCCGCCTCAGAGCCCAGATGTAGGAACTGAGCCAGTGCAGCTGGTGTAACTTGGCCCCGTCTCACAGATAATTCGGTGTTTATGAACAGTCTCCCTGTTTTAAATTGTTATTATTTTGGAAAACTGTAAAGTAAATGCCTGTAGATGTTCAAACTGAGGGTCTAGTAGCAATATAGGTTAAGGTTTAATCCCGTGCTTACAGGGGCACCATCAAATGGGGTAAATGAAAAACGATAACTGGCCCTCTCCTCCAAGTGTGTGTGTGTGTGTGTGTGTGTGTGTGTGTGTGTGTATGTATGTGTGTGTGTATACCCTCAGGGAAAAAAAAACCTATATGGGAAGTAAGCATGTATTCATCTTGCTTTGTGCCATTTTTCAGGAGCCTTTCTGCCTTGCAGAAAAAAAAAAAAAAGGACCCTACAGCAAAAATAAAATAAAAGTGAAAAATAAAAAACCAAAAACCATTAGAGTTTCGGGAGAAAGAAAAGGATACTCATTCAAAAATTTCTGCACAAAACTCTGTTGTACTCAGGGCAATGACGGACTTTAACTCTAGACTTTCCCTCTGCTAATCGCTGGCATTACGTTTACTACTTACAAAGTAATTGCATTTTATTGCTGACTCCACATTAGACTTATATGAAGGGAACATCATATTAATCTCTCTGACCTACTTTCTGATTTGCATTCTTCCCTGCAATATGGTGAGGATAATAACAGCAACTACTGTCGAATGGCTTAGTGAATTGTGTGGGGCGCGTAACATGGATTAACTCATTGAATTCTCTCAACGAATATATAAGGAAGGCACAATTACTATGCCTACTTTACCAATAAGGAATCTGCAACCTAATGAGTTTAACTGATTTACCCAGTGACTCAAAGCTAGTAAATGGCAGAGCTGGGATTTGAACTTGACCCTCTAAATCTCAGAGCGCAGATCCTAAACACCACACTGAATTGCAGTTTTGAAGGAGGGGGAGGAGGTGGGGACTGCTGTTGTATATAAAGTAGTGCACATGCCTGCAGTTATACCCACAGTGTGTGTTCTGCTTTTAGATGTTGCCCACCAAGTATGTGACAGTGTATAGGCCTATACTTGAGTACTTAGAGCTAAGGATTTCTTTGCTCCTCAAGGAACATTGCCAAACTGCTTTGCAGTTTCTAGGAAAACCTGTCTAAAAAATCTGATAAATTAATAAAAGGACATGGTATTTATTTGATACATATCCCTTCCCTGACTTTTGTAGGCTTTATCAAGAAAATATCAGAGCTTTAAGCTCAAGGGCCCAGCAATGTGGAAAATCCAGTGTCATGATAAACTGCAGAATGCTTCTCAATCATGGATACTTTTTCTCACTGTTTAGATATACAGCTCTTCACACTACAAATTATTGCACCAGTGCAAAATGTTACTCCATCTTTGAAATAAATCATCAATACTGCTAAGTTTAGGTTCAGTACAAACTCAGGAACAATAACTCAAAAACAGCAACAAATACCAACAAAGTCAAACATATTTTGTGATTTGCAACAAAAAAGTCTTCAACAGGCTGGATTTTGTTGGTTTGTTTGTTTATTTGCTTGCTTGCTTGTTTTAGTGTTTCCCCTCCAGTATGTGGTTCTGTTTCTGTAGATTACAGAGATTATAGAAGTAGGTACAGCCTAACTAACTGAAGTAGGTCTAGTCTATGGTTCCAGCTGCTCATCTGCATCCTGATGGCTTGGGATGTGAGCAGCCACCACCACAAGTTGAATGCTGCCATATTTTCTTCTCCATGATAAAGCACACCCCACTTAAGATAGTTCCCACCTTTAATTGTTCTACCAGTACTCAAATGGCAATGACACACACAAACACATACACACAGTACACTACACTACACTACACTACACTACACTACACTACACTACACTATTCTACTGCTTTTGTTTTAAAAGTAATTTAATAACTCACCCTCATGCTCCCTGAATTCTAGCAACACAATATCTGCGCAGGTAAACTTGTCATCTGGAAGCCATCACTGTCCACAACTATCTGAAAGGCTTAAACTATGCAAAATTAACCAAACCATGCTAAGTGTGTGAAGAAAGTCATATGAAGATAATGATCAATGCAAAGCAGCTTCCATAGAGAAAAACAAACCTCGGATCCTAAAAGCCTTACATTATTAAGTTTCTCCATTCAGTGAGATGATGATCCCGCCCAAACACAAGCTGCCTCTAACCTATTAATGTAACCTCTGAAAAATCAATATAATGGGAGTAAAACAAAGAAAGCAAACAGAAGAAAATTTTCAGAAAGAAAAATAAAACACAAAGATGACTTCTAAATATGTAATCGTTTCCAATATAGACTGTTTTGCACACTATGTTGTTATTGCAAAAGCCATTAACGTTATGGCTTGTCCTGGAACTCTAAGTCAGATAATAAACACACTGGAACTGGAAATAATGATATAACATTATGAAATCACCATCATATGACACTGAAACACTAGAGAGCACATCATGAAATAATCACAGTTTGCAACCAGAGCTTCCTCCCATTTGCAAAGGAGCTGGTAACACTTGGCTCTGTGAGCAGGGGGAGCTTGCAAAAACAACTGGGTTGATTCATCACTGGGGAACAGGTCAGAACATTCACTTAAATACATGTAGAGTGTCTTTAGAAAAATAACTGGAGCCTTCCATTTACTGACTTGTCATCGTTGATTTTGTACTGATCAGACACGACATGCAAAAGAAAAGCTGCCCTTAACATTTGCAAAAAGCAAGTATCTTGAAGTACTGGAAGCATTCAAGCACTGTATCTTAGCACATGTATGCTTCAGAGACTGCCTTTAAAGCCTCCTCTTTTCTGGGAGGGCTGTTGCTATTCACAATTACATGTCACAGGTTTTTTCAGAACTTTCTCCTTCCTAATGACCCAATTCTTCATGAGAGCCAAGGCAGAAAGCTACCTTGGAATCTTAGGAGCAAAAATACAAATGTACTTTTCTGAGGTCTCAGACCTGATTTCTAATAAGCACGGGACACTGGTAAGCTTTCAGAGTGTCAAAAGAAGACAGTTTGGAGCACGTGTTTTCAAATATATATATGCTTTCATGTGTGAACATTGATGTCTCATGGGGATGCAACTATAGATAAATCAAAATCAGTGCCTTATTCCATCAGCATAAGAGAAGCTTCCTTTCAGGGCAGATGGGAAAAGACACAGAGACCCACAGCCAAAAGTTTCAGAGAATGAGAATCTAAATGTGATATCGCCATCAAATCTCTCCCCGCAGAGCTCAGGGAAAACTGAACAGAAGAAAAGGCAGAGAGAATGTAAGAGCCAGAGGGGCTGAAGGATACAAGGAGAGCAAGGCCCTCTGAATCAACTAAGCAAGGCCATATAAACTCACAGAGACCGAAGCAGAGATCGCAGTGGTCTATGCCTGGTCCTCTGTGTATGTATTATAGCTTTCAACTTAGTATTTTTATGGGACTCCTGAATGTGTGTACGAGTGGCTCTCTGACTCTTGTGCCTGCTCTTAGGGCTCTTTACCTTCTGTTGCGTTGCCTAGGCCAGATTTGATGGGATGATTATCTTTTCTTTACATCCTTATTATTTTCTCATGCTTGGATGTTATCTCTTAGAAGCCTGGGTTTGTTGTTGTTGTTGTTGTTGTTGTTTGGTTGGTTGGTTTGGTTCGGTTTTTGTTTTGTTTTGTTTTCTAAAGAGAAAATGGAAAGGGGTGGATATGTGGGGAGGAATGGAAAGTAGTATAGGAGGGGACAAAAACCAAGTTATATCATACCAGATAATAATCTAATTTCAATGAAAGGAAAAATCAAATAAAGAAAAAGAAAATGAAGGAAGGGAAGGGAGGAAGGAAGGAAGGAAGGAAGGAAGGAGGGAAGGAAGGAAGGAGGGAAGGAAGGAAGGAAAGAGAAGGTTACATGAAAACTATGCTTAAAATGCATGTATGCATATAGGTGTGTAAATACACTTCTTTGGAAATGTCCTTGTGAAATCCAGCACTATCTACAATAAATATATGCTAATAATTTTTTAGCATTCCATTTGTTGACATGAACTTTTAAAACCTGAAGTTACTTATTTGATCAATGTCTAGATGCTCCAACAGATATGCATTTGACAAACATCTATTAAGTTATGGGGGGAGAAGGCACAGGCAAGACACTGAGAAAAGTAAAAGGTAAAAAAATCATGTATCATCCTTATTGTTCTGCCTTTTCACATAGGAAACTACATAGAAAGAATAGAGTGTCAAACTAAAAGACCTACAAATATGAAATTATTAGAAGAAAACATATAGGAAACACTTTGATATCAATATAGTCAAAACAATACAAACAACAAAAACCCCTCAACCTATGACCACAAAAGCACAGGGAACAAACAAAGGACAAATATGACATCAGTGAAAAGATCCTTTACAGCCAAGGGAATGATGACATAGGGGAAATCTCAGAATGGAGACATTTGCCAGCTATTCCTTCAGCGAACAAATGATAGTCAGACAAGAAACCTAGTAACAAAGACAAAAGATGCAATTAAAAATTGGGTACATAATCTGAACAAGAACCTTTTCAATGAAGAACCATGAAATGCTAACAAATAATCTGGAATAGGCTCAATATTAGTAACCATTATCAAATGCAAACTGAAGTCAGGATGATACATGGTATCACCCCAATTATAGTTACTGTCACTAAAATAATAATAGCAAAGCCTGTTATGAACATGAAAAAATGCATTGTTGGTAAGAAGTTAAATTAGTACAACCATTGTGGAAAACAGGGTAACAGCTCCTTGCAAAACAGACATGGTGGTAAACATCCATAATCCCACAACTTGATAGAAGGCATGTTAATACTAAAACCATGTTCCAAAATAAATAAATGAATGAGATATGCCAGTCTGCCTATTCCATTTCTGTGAAATCAGTATGCTAATGAGATGCCGCATGTTCACACTTCCTGTAGTAGGATCTGTGACAGCCATACTAAAAAATCAATGTTGGTACTTATCGACATATGAATGAATGAGCATAATTCACAAAAATACACTAATCAGTCAGACAACAAAGTATTCAGCCATAAAATGAAATTCTATCATTTGCAGCTATGTGGTTGAAACTAGAGGGAACACATCTAGTAAAATGCATCACCACAGAAATATAAGATCTGAATTTCCACCTTCATACAGAAAAGGCAGAAGAAAGTTGACCTGAATGTAGAATAGTCTTTACAAACAGTTTAGGTGAGGAGACAAGAGAACAAACAGAGATAGGTTTTGATCTGTAATACTATGTGTATGTACAGAATATAACATTATATTCCACTGATGTGTACAGTTAATATAGATTAATCAAAATGAAATAAATATAATTTGGTACCATAGATATTGTTCATCAAAGCATTAGAAATATATAATAAGCCATAATTGTTTATTGTATAATTCCTAAAGTTAGTTGCTAACATGTGATCTCTCTTGCCTTTTGAGCATCTACTAAGTAAAGTTTACAAAACTGTTTGATGAAAGTTATTGCTGTTTGTGGGAGAACAGAACGATGACTACTATTTTTCATTTACACTTAGTCTAAGGTAATCATTAATTCTTCATTAACTGATCTTTTATTGAGAGTGATAGGTTTTTTTATTTAAATGTTTTATGCTTAAAGATTTACCATATAAAAAGTGATGTTTTTATTAATTCTTTGAGAATTTTGCACAATGTATTCTGAACATATACATCCCTCTCCCCAACTCTGCTCAGATCTTCCTCCCACCTCTTTACCCTCCAAATTCATGTCTCTCTTCCTCTTGCCCTGTCCCTTGAGTCCAGTTTGGGTTGGCTGACTGCTCCCAGCAGGGGGCCTGCAGTTTTTGAAAAGCTCACACACAGAGTATTACATTTACACTTGTACAATTCCTTCACAAATCCATTGCATGTGCATGTGTGCATGGGTGTGCATGCACACACACACACACACACACACACACACACACACACACACACATTGGGTAGAGGATACACCCTAATCTATTTAATATTATTCACAACTCATATTCATTTGTGTTTAAAATAACTCATGGGATTGAGTAACCTATGGGGGGGGGGGGACTTGTCCCTGGAGAAAACCCATTCTTCCTCCCTCAATATCCCCTGACTAAATACAGCTTTTCAACTACAGATGGAGCCTTGTGAGATTTCCCCAGCCACTTCGGCACATAGACTGGCATACTCACTGTTCTGGTCTCTCATAGGCAGCAATATTGTTCATCAAACAGTTTTATAAATAACCTTTTTGTGTGTTCATATGTATCCTTGGCTTTTAGTTTCTATTATTGCTACAGAAACAAAATGCTAAAACAGTTTAAAGTATCATTCTTATTGCTTCCATATTCCTTATCTGGAGATACAGATGATGAGGAATTCAGAAACACTAATATGATT
The DNA here is from genome assembly GCF_900095145.1 of Mus pahari. Lineage (NCBI taxonomy): Eukaryota > Metazoa > Chordata > Mammalia > Rodentia > Muridae > Mus > Mus pahari. The sequence goes on along the minus strand of NC_034598.1, from coordinate 76,779,480 downwards.
TATGGAAAACAGAGAAGCATGAGAAAGGCACATTCATGAATGTCACAAAATAATAAATATACACTTCCATTCCTCAGCTATACACTGGGAATCAAGTAGACTTACAGCACCTAACAATATCACTCTCGTGAACAAAATTCATATTTTGCAAATGAATACATAGTACAATTCTCTTCTTTAGTTCAAATTACACTATAATTTCTCTATCTAGATATATCACTGGGAATTATGGACACAAGATTTTTAGTCACACTGTCTCATATTCATTGCTATAAATCATTATTCAAGTCAAAATATTGCAATGAATTCATAATTCTATATCACATGCCCTTTCAGCATGTTGAGTTGCCTTATTTTACAGTTTAATTTTTCCTCAGCTCTCTCTGTATGTATAAAATATGTATTATATATACACAAAATCTTTCCATATATATCATTTTCTTTGAGCTCAGTAAAACTAATATTCATTTTAGAAAAAGATGGAAAATAAATAATCCCTACTTATTTTTCATGATCTGGATTATGTGAATAAAGAATTCACTGTCAGTTCATATGAATATTTATTTACTAACCTTTCTGACAGTGCTTCTTCTAAAGTTTGGTGTTTCTTTCTTACAAAGAGATTTTGTGCTTTTTTCTTATGGTCACTCTATTTTTGAGGTGTAAATGGAGAGGAGTTAAGATAGCCTCTTTCTCTGTGGTAATGACCACACTGGGCAGCGTCCAGTCTCCTTGATGAGACTGTGGGATGGTGACAGTGCAGGTTCATAGAGTCTGACCGCAGGGCTTACTTTGTTGCATAAATGCCTTCTAGTCTGTCCTTTGTAATAAATGATGGGAGTTCTGTTTATCTCTCTTTACTCCTTTTGTACATACCTGATTCTGCCAGTCAAGGCATAAAAAGTTAGGATGCTGAGCCCATTGCTAAATGACACTCCGCCACTGAATCCAAAGCACATTAGGTAAACTATGGTAGATATATGAATTTATTTTCTATTGCTGCGATGTAGATTTTTTTTTCCCTAACAACCAAATTCCTTAAGGGAAAAAGGCTTTATCTTGCCTTACAAGGTCACAGGGATAGACTCCATCCTAGCCAGTAAGACATAGCAGCCACAGCTTGGGAGTCACAGTGGCTGGAGCAGCGAGCTGGCTTATCAGCTCATATCCACACTCAGGAAGCGGAGAAAGAATAGCAAGCAAGGTCAGACTTCAGCCCCTCGAAGCTCATCCCCATGAAATGTCATCCCCTAAGATCCTACCTCTTGGAATGTCCTATGTTCTTCCCAAATAGTGAAACTATTTGGAGTCTAAGAATTCTAACACAAGAGTCCATGGAGTATATTTTATTTTCAACCTCTCACATTTTTTTTTCCAGTGAGTAAGCATGTTTCCTACATGATCCTCACACATCCCTCTTCACACCAGCACTATGAGTAAGAGGCAACAATAATTAGTCTCATTTGCCAGGAACAGAAGCTCAGGGTGCTAGCTTACTTAACACGTTTGCCCAAGGTTGTGGTGACAGCGTTGAATTACAAACCTAGATCCATACTGGTAGCATAAATCTTAATGAACACGCTATATGCATCTGCTGAGTATCTCATGAGACTGTAACTATGAGGGATTACACACGTGTCCATTCCGAGGTAGTGTTCCAAAGCAGCAGAAGGGGGCATCAGTGAAGAAACGTTGTCACAGGAAAGCAGGGGTCATAAAGGAAGTGTCACAACAAACTTGATTATGATCGTTGATAATTTGTCCTACTTCTATGTCAAAAGTCAGATCTCTGGTTGCTTGTATTCCCCTAGATTGTAAAACAACAAAAAAAGTTCAAACTGTCAACTGTTTCGTAAGCTCTAATTTACAGTAAAGGTTCAAAGTATAAATAAGATAATTTACTTCATGTTTCAGCCCATTGACATTGCTGTCTCAGAGCGTTCCTCCGCCTATTTAGCTTTTATAGAGAGTAATCATGAGGACATGTAAGCTTAAGCTAAGGTAGTCTTGAGCCCACAATGTTCTATTTGATTTAAGCAAACACATTTTAGGCATAGAAAGCTTAACCTGAACCACTTTATTACTCAACTTAAGATCAAGTTTGTTTGTTTGTCTGTTTGTTTTTTAAGAAAAAAAAAAGAAAAAGAAAAAATAAGATGAAGTTGTTTGTTTTTACTTTTTTTACTTTTTTATTAGATTATTTCTTTATTTACATTGCAAATTCTATCCCCTTTCCTTATTTCCCCTCTGAAAACCCCTCCATCATTTCCCCCCTCCCCTTGTTCATTAACCAATCCACTCCCACTTCCCTGTCCTGGCATTCCCCTACACTGGGGCATCGAGCCTTCATAAGACCAAGGGCCTCTCTCTTCTCGTTGATGTCCCACAAGGCCATCCTTTGCTACATATGTGGCTCTAGACATGGGTCCCTCCGTGTGTATCCTTTGGTTGGTGGTTTAGTCCCTGGGAGCTCTGAGGGCACTGGTTGGTTCATATTGGTGTTCCTCCTATGGGGCTGCAAACCCCTTCAGCTCCTTGAATCCTTTCTCTAACTCCTCCATTAGGGACCCTGTGCTCAGTCCAATGGATGGATGTGAGCATCCTCTTCTGTATTTGTCAGGCACTGGAAGAGCCTCTCAGGAGAGAACTATATCAGGCTCCTGTCAGTAAGCACTTGTTAGCATCCACAACAATGTCTAGGTTTGGTAACTGTATATGGGATGGATTCCCAGGTGGGACAGTCACTGGGTGGCCTTTCATTCAGTTTCTGCCTCAAATTTTGTCCCTGCATTTCCTCTAATGGGTATTTTGTTGCCCCTTCTAACATCCTTAGTGATCAGAGAAATGCAAATCAAAACAACACTGAGATTCCACCTCATACCAGTCAGAATGGCTAAGATAAAAAACTCAGGTGACAGCAGATGCTGGTGAGGATGTGGAGAAAGAGAAACACTCATCCACTGCAAGCTGGTACAACCACTCTGGAAGTCAGTTTGGTGGTTTTTCAGAAAATTAGACATACCTGAGGACCCAGCTATACTACTCCTGGGCATATACTCAGAAGATGTTCCAACATGTAACAAGGACACATGATCCACTATGTTCATAGCAGCCTTATTTATAATGGCAAGGAGCTGGAAAGAATCCAGATGTTCCTCAACAGAGGAATGGATATAGAAAATGTGGTACATTTACACAATGGAGTACTACTCAGCTATTAAAATGATGAAACCATGAAGTTCCTAGGAAAATAGATGGAACTAGAAAATATCATCCTGAATGAGGTAACCCGATCACAAAAGGACACACATGGTATGCACTCACTGATAAGTGGATATTAGTCCAGAAGTTCGGAATGCCCAAGATATAATTCACAGACCGAATGAAGCTCAGGAAGAAGGAAGACCACAGTGTGAATGTTTTTACTTTTTATCTGATTATATCATATCAGAAGCTCTGGAAGGTATTTTATCTAATTAATCATCTCTTTCTAAAACAACATAAAAATAGGACCTTCCCCCAGAGCCCTTCACCACCTTTCTTTGATCATTTCCCAATACTGCTGTTATCCTTTTATTGAGAGCAAAGATAAATGAAAGGAAAACAGCATTTTGGTGATTATGGAGTCTCCATGAACCCAAAATAACCATTCTCTAAATTGTTGAGGATGAGGAGCTTTTCATGTTTGATCAAAATCACAGGGAAATTGAACACCTTAGCAGTAAAGAGAAACTGCGAATTGAAACATCTCTATGTGTGTGTGCTTTCCACCAGGAAATAAGACATATTTAGGATGATTAAAATAACCACAAGGAAGCTGGCACAGCATTAGATAATACTATGAAAATAACTGCATAGTAATACATGGCTTTGTGAAGAGCTAAATATATTTCTATGTGTTTTTTCCATTCAGTATCCCTAATAAAGTCTTCATAAATATTATAGTTGGTTTGTTTAAAATGTGTAAATTACATCATTTAATTTGAAAATTCATATAGGTTAATATTTTTGAGGCAGGTACAGTGGCAAAGTTTGTAATTCCAGTATTCAGGAGGCAGGAGACTTGAGTTCAAGGCCAGGCTACACAGCAAGACTTTGTCTCCGAAGTAATGACAAGAAAGGTATTCTTCTCTTGAGGGTATTTCCAATTTTTGTAAATATTGTTTTATAAAACACCAACAAAATTGGGAAAATAGCATATGAGATGTGTGTTTTAACCATACTGTTCAATAATGTCACTTACTTGTTTATAAGCTTTGTAAACTACAGTCTTTAAAAACAAGACAAAAATCAGTCAGTAATTCGGGCAAGCAACTTTTCACATTTGAAAATAATGGCATCTCACTTTAGCACATATGTCTTAAATCTGTTTTCCTGGGGAACAGACATCAAGTCCCTGAGGCAGATACTCTGCATGTCAGAGTTCACTTGGCACGACCCAGGAGTCATGCCTAGGAATGTGGCAGGCAAGCAGGCCTGCCAGAGACGGAGGCATATATGCTCAGACTTGCCACTGACACTTTGATCCATCTTCCTGGGAGTTCTGGAATAAGGCAAACATCTCAGAGATGTTTCACAGGACAAAACCTGTTGCTATATCACTTGATCTTGCACTGAACGGTCCTTGAAGGCGAATGTCTCCAAAGATAGGCATGACCTTAGGTGAGACTGTTTCTGTGGGTAAGACTGGTTGCCAGAGAAAACCTCGCGAGCTATGAAGTGCTGGGAGAATCTAGCAAGAGAAGCTGATGAAAGAATAACTAGTTACATTGCAAAGAGATCAGGCAGGTGTGCCTCATCTGCAGCCTCCATTCCAGTGAAAAGTAGTTATGGGATTTAAAAAAAAAAAATAAAGGATAATCTTTAAATTTATTAATACCACTCTTTAAAAAAAAATCTTGACTGTAATGACAAATGCCCTAGGTCAATAGTTTTCAAATGGATTACACACTTCTAAAAGAATATAGTAAGTTGCATAATAATTTCCCTATAGTATCACCTAGAATAATACCCAATGTCATCAATAGAGGAATGTGTAGCTTTTCCTATGCTTGACTGCCTAAAGCCTTTTCAATTCACCTCACCAGTGTTATATTTCAAAGTTATCTATTATTTGTATGGGGAACTTATCCTATGAGGAGAGTGGTTTTAGGAATGGGAGCAACCAAGATAAAGACCATTCTGCTTTTTCGAGTTCACTGGCTAGTAGAAAAAAAAAAAAAAAAGATAGAAACTCAACAGTGTGACACTTACAGACACAGCTTCTAACAAAAGACTTACAACAAAAGACAACTTTGTTGTAAGTGTCTCAGTGTTACAGGTGGACAGAATATCCAAACTAAACTAGGTTTAGGCTTTAGGCATAGAACTCTGAAGGAAGCGTGGTAAGGCCAGATACAACCCAGAAATGCAAATTGGAGAGTTGGTAAAGTTATACTCACAGTATCCTATAGACAGCCCAGCTGTCCATTAATAGAAAGAGAGGTCTCTTAGAGGAAGGCCAGTGTTGACCAAAAGGCAAGGGAAGAGAGAGGGAAACTGCAGACAAAGACTAGTATGATCACGGCAAAAGGAAAGAAAGGGAAACAGAAGTCAAGATCCTTTGTTGTGTTTTCTGCAGGAAGCAAAGAGAGATTGAATCAGTCTAAAATGTTTATACCTCTGCAGAACTTGAGCAGTCCAATGCATTCTGGTTTGCAGAGAAACGGAACCAATAGTTCTTATAAACAGAGATGGTTCTTTAAGATATTTAATATGAGAATTGGTTACACAATCATAGAGACCAAGAGTCCTGGCAAGCTTCTAAATGCTGGATATAGACTTATGGACAAATCATTCAGACTCACTCGGAAAGTCTAAGAACATGGTAAGTTGACAAGGTAACTGGAGGGAGGGTTCATCACAAAAACCTCAAATTCAAGCAGAGGAGGGTCCTATTGGTATAATCTTGGTGCTTAAAAGCTTACTATCTGGAGTTCTCGCAAGAGAAGAGAACTTCATACTCCAGAGTTAGGGAAGAAATGGCTTTTTCTCTGCCTTTGAAAACAACTTCAGAGAAAAGCAAGTCGTATAATGCCACCCACATTGGCAAGTACAGATGTTCTTGCTCTGCCAATTTAAACACTAACCTCTTCTGGAAATGTCCTCCTAGAAACACCCAGAAGTAATGTTCAGCATTTCTCCCTTAAACTCAGTCAAATGAAACCCGAAATTAACTATTAATGTCTTGGTTAATGGCTGCCTGGTCCTAGGAAATTAAAGAGGTTGATTTGAAGATTTTTTAATAAGAGAGAAGGTTTAGGACATAGTCTAGATTAGCTGTTCCCAATAAAAAATTGACTGTCTTCTACACAAGGCCTCAAAATGGGTCAAGACAACATTTTAAAAAAATATATTATAGCTTGGTTGAGTGGTAGGAAATCCTATAAGGAACCATGATTCAAGAAATATCATTGAGCTGTAGAGGGATGGCTGTGTGCATTCCCTACTTTGTGAAACAAATGTATAATACTTGTGATCTGACAAGAAATAAAATGATCATGGAAGTTGAAATTAATATTCAACCTTTCAATTATGAAGAATATAAATGTGAGAAATGCATACTCTTGTTTTTCAGATAAACTATTTTTCTGTTTGTGTGACAGTCCCTTGACACTTTTCCACAGTATTAATTGACATTATCAACCACAGTGTTACACAATGACTACTGGAGAGAAGGGACAACACATTGGTAAGCATTCTGTGACTAAGGTGAGTTCTTAGTCAAAGAGTATTTCATCAATGTTGACTTGAAATCCTGATGAAAACTGAGAAGTTCTTTGGTATCAAAGGAATCAAGAAAACGCTGTGCAAAACTCTTCCCACCATTAACAAAGCAAGACCGTAGTCTTGGTTTATTTCCCTTTTTCCTTTTATGTGCTATTTCTCTCCAAGATGCACCTTTGTAAATATGTCTCATTCATATCTCTCTCCTCTCTTTTCTCTTTCACTCACTCACTCACTGAGTCTCTCCCTCATACCCACTCCAATTTCTCTTATTAATTTATCCCCCGTTGTTCCATAACTGTAGAGTCAATACCCATGGACTCTGACAAATTGAAACACTTGCCAATCTTGGTTTTCTCACTTACTTTCTCTATATTGATGTTCTCTTATTCTCATAACCTTACTGTATTTTCCATAACAGGAAAATTATAGCTGGCTTTAAGGACAGACAACCAATCGTGTTGCTCCTTAAAACCTCATCCTAATCGCATGCCTCACCGTGACCAAAATCTTACATGACCTACAGTTTTCTAATGTAGACATCTCCAAAAAGAGTACAGAGATTCATTGGGATTCCAAAACAAAACATTTAAATGCTTATTTACTTATATTCAACAATAACAGTATCTCAAAGCTGCCCATGATTAGACTTGCTGGCTTCTCTGTTTAAAAGGTGGTGGCAGTGGTATATCTACACATACCCATGTCCCTTCAGCATTCTACCACACACCTATGGACACCTGATTTTTTTTTTTTACAAAGAAGGCAAAACTGTACAATTGAAAAAATAAGGCATTTTCAACAAATGATGCTGCTCTAACTGGCTGTCTGCATGTAGAAGAATGCAAATACATTCATAACCATCACCCTACACAAAACTTAAATCCAAGTGGATCAAAGAACTAAACCTAAAACAAGATACACTGAATCAAATAGAACAGAAAAATGGGGGATAACCTTGAACTCATCAGTACAGGAGACAACTTCCTGAACAGAACACCAATGGCTCTGGCACTAAGATCAACAATTAATAAATGACACTTCACTTCATGAAACCAAAACACTTCTGTTGGTCAAAGGATATCATCAGTAGGAGAAAATGACAGCTTACAGATTGGGAAAAGTTCTTCACCAGCCCTACATCTGACAGAGGGCTAATATTCAAAATATATAAAGAACTCAAGAAGTTAGACACAAATGACACCCCCCCCAAAAAAAAAAACAATTAAAATGAGGTACAGAGCTATGCACAGAATTCTCAGCAGAGGAATCTCAAATGGCCTAGAAACACTTAAAGAAAAGCACAACACCTTTAGGCATCATGGAAATGCAAATAAAAATGGATCTGAGACTCTACCCTAAACCCATCAGAACATTTAAGATCAATAATTCTAGGGACAGAAAATTCTGGTGAGGATGTGGAGTTAAGGGAACATTCCTCCACTGCTGTTGGGAGTACAACCTTGTAAAACCTTGGAAATCAACTTGGTACTTTCTCAGAGATTTAGAAATAGTTCTACCTCAAAACCCAGCTATACGTGTCTCTAACTGCATATGTAGCAGAAGATGGCCTAATCAGCCATCACTGGGAAGAGAGGCCCCTTCGTCTTGTAAACTTTATATGACCCAGCACAGGGCAAGGCCTGGGCCAAGTAGTGGGAGTGGGTGGGTAGGGGAGCAGAGGTGGGGGGAGGGGTATAGGAAACTTTTGGGATAGCATTTGAAATGTAAATAAAGAAAATAATAAAAAATAAAAAAATAAAAAAAACAGCTATACCACCCCTGGGCATATACTCAAAAGATGGTCCAGCATCAGTGAGGACACTTGCTCAACTATGCTCATAGCATCTTTATTCATAACAGCCAGAAACTAGGATCAACATAGATGTCCTACAACTGAAGAAAGAATAAAAAAAAAAATGTGGTTCATTTACACAATGGAATACTACTGAGCCACTAAAAACAAGGACATCATGAATTTTGCAGGCAAATGAAAAGAACTAGAAAAAAAATTCCTGAGTGAGGTTACCCTGATGCAAAGCACATACATGATATGTTCTCACTTATAGGTGGATAATGACCATCAATTACAGGAGAACCAAGGTATAATTCAAAGGCCCAAAGAAGCCAAATAACAAGGAAGGCCCAAGGAAAGACATTTGAATCTTTCTCAGAAGGACAAAGAAACCATATATTAGAGGTAGATAGAGGGAAAGAACTGGATAGGAGAGGAGACAGGGAGGGGGAGTGGGTTGGGGAGAGAAAGGAATCAGGTTTAGGGAGAACAGGGGAGAGAGAATGGAAATCTGTATTGGAGAAGGGGAGGAAGAAATGTCTTGGACTTGCCAGAGACCAGGAATGTGGGGATACACCAATGTGTCTATTAGCTGAGGCTCCTAACAGCTGGGACATGGATCCTGAAGTGGCCACTTTCTGTAGCCAGGGAGGACTCCCACTGGAGGAATAAAGACAGCAACCCACCCATAAAACCTTGAACTCAAAATGTCCTGCCTACAGGATGGGCAGGGACAATGATAGACTGGGAGAATGGGTAACAAATGACTGGACCAAACTGAAACCCATCCCATGGGCAAGAATCAATCCCTGACACTACTAACGATACTCTGTTATGCTGGATGACAGAAACCTAGCGTGATTGTCCTCTAAGAGGCTCCACCCAGCAGCCAACAGAAAGAAATACAGTCCCACAGCCCAACAGTAGATGGAGCTTAGCGAGTCTCGTGGCAGAGTTGGAAGGGATCCAGTAAGGACAAGGATTCCAGAGGAAAACCAACAGAAGCAACTAACATGAACCACTGGGGGCTCCCAGAGACTGAACTATCAACCAAAGAGTAAGCATGGGCTGGACCCAGGCTCCCTGCATATATGTTGCAGATGGCACCTTGGTCTTCATGTGTGTCCCCCAACAACTGGGGTGAAAGCTGTCCCTGAATCTGTTGCCTGCCTGCCTGCCTGCCTGTGGATCCTATTGCCCTAACTGTTGCCTTGGCTGACCTCAGTGGCAGAAGATGAGCCTATTCCTGCAGTAACTTGATGTGTGTATGTGTGTGTATGGGGGGAGGGGAGTGATACCCAGAAGGTGTCCCTCTTCTCCGAGGAAAGGAGAAGTAGGAGTGGGGGAAGAGGGAGTATTGAGAAGAGACAGGAATGTAGGCATCAATTTTTTGCAATCTACTTTTAATAAGGGTTCACCTCTTCTCTAGCCCACAATCTAGCAGAGGTAGTGGAAGAGAAAAGTTATTAGGATGTAGAGGAGGGGGACCTCTTCAGCATTAGCTCCTGGGGCAAGCTTGATCTACTTCGACAGCAATTCAGTCCTGTAGCAAGCACCAAATATGATTCAGCAGCTAAAGACCAGTCTGCAAAGCAGGCAAACACCAGGCACAAAAATGGCAGCTACAGTCCAGTCTTTTCAGCAAATAGATATGAGTCACCAACCAGCAACTATAGTTCAATCCTGAAGAAACTGCCAGGCTTGTCAGTTAGCCAGGGGTGAGGTCCCAGAAGCAGCAAGCTGCTGCAGGTACCTCAAGAGCAGCTCCTTGGTCAAGTTTCTCTCAAGACGGTGTTATCACAAGTTGAGCTCAACACTATGTAAGGCAAACCTTTGTGAAGAATAGGCAGATGGAGCAAACAAACCTGTGTTCATCTCCCACTGTCTGTGGAGTCACGGTGATACTCCTTCATCAAGTATCCTTTCACACGTTTGCTATATCCATCCTTTCACTTCTGTCTGCTTCAAGAAAACAGTCTTTCATGTGTTTGCTTTAGCAAGGCATCCTTTTACCTGTGTGCCCCAGCAAAACATCATTTGACATAACTAACTATCCAAAGAACTACAAGTTCCCACTTCTCAGAAAGGCTAATACTAGGATGTAAAATGAACAAATAAATACTTTAAAAAAATACCTTCTATGCTCATGACAGTATTAGATTTAAAAGCTACTTGTTATTAGAATAAAGAACCAACACTTTCTGGTAAAGGGGGTAAGTAGATGATATCTTTGAAGATGGAAATGTGCTTCTCAAATTTCAACATAGACATCTAGAATATTAACAATGGGATGGGGAAATGAAAGTTATGGTGTAACAGGTATGGATAACACTAGGTGAATTCCATTTGCACCCACATTCCACTGCTACAGCAGTGGGCAGTCCATATTGAAGCAAATTCTCAAAGAGTTAAAGTGAGATTTCATCAGCAATAAAGTGTTTCCTGACTCTAAATAACGTAGTTAATATTTAATCATGCAATAAAATATTAACCACATATTGGGGAGAGAACTATGAATCATATGATTAATAAGTAAAATGAAATAGCACATCAAATCCTATGAATTATTGGATTCATTTTACATAATTATATCAATATTTTCATGTTGAACTTTTTGCTTGTTTATGGATGGTGTACAAAATTTAATAAGTTTGTCCCTCATTTGCATTTCACAGTCTTGGCAGTATTGACACTTTCAGGAGCAGTTAAGTCTCTGTTACAGAAAATTGACAAAAAGTATAGCAGCTCACCACTAGGTTCCAGTCACAGTCAGCTACATTGTTACAAGGAATGTACACATGTGTTATGTCCTATGCCCTGGGAGATAGGCATGAGCCACTGCAAGTCACTATCCACATTTTAAAACAGAAACAGTTAAAGACAGAATCGACCTCTTTAACTGTCTACATGCAGACTAGACAGCTAATTGAATCTCCTAAGATCTGTTTCTCTAACTTTTTCTTCTACAGCTTAACTCACTGATCTATTCCATCTCCAGTCCTTCAGCAAGCACCACTTATCAAGCAGTGTGTCAAAGAAAGTGCCATTATTTATCCTTGGATGTTTGTCCATGTCAAGGCTTTTTTCCTCATTTTTTTATAGCATCATTACTCATTCTTCAAAATCTATCTCAAATAATACCTTCTTTCTAGGGATTATTTCAAATTCTCTGACTTCAAGTGTAAAATATACCAATATGTCTCAATTTTATTTATTTTTTTATCACAGACTATCTTTAGACTTCTGTTGACTGGAGTCATTTCTCTTTTCTTTTCAATCATACACTAGATCTCTTGAATTTTTTTTTTCACACAAATGGAAGTTAATACTAGTACTGTTGGGTAAGATACTCAAGAATTATGAAAGATGATTTATAATGATTTTGAAAAATAAGCAAATAATGCATATATGTGCAAAGATGTTAAAGATATATTGTAATCTGAAAAGTATAACTCATAGAATATTACATATTTATACAATAGTTCGGAGAAAATGAATTATGAATACTGCGTTATGGATTCAGAGAAAATGAATGGCAGGATTCTGCAGTAATGATTGACAATGGTTATTACTGGGAAAAACAAGTTAAATTTTTTCAGTCATGAGCTTGAATTACTTTGATAATTGAAGTTTTTCCTAACTTTTCTTGGCATCATTTGTACTTTCTTGTTGGAAATCTGTCCTTTTCAGACTACAAACTCAAAAAGGGATGATGTCATACCTCAACCTGCTCATGAAGTGATGGCCACTTGATGACTATGCATCTATCTACATGTCTGCTCTGATATTGGGTCCACTGTCTTCCCTCAGACTTGTCAGTTCGACAGAAACTACTTTGCGGCCATCCCCAGTAAGCCGAGTGTAGAACATTCTCTTTGTACTTTCTCTATCTATCCTGAGACCATAGAGACAAATACCAGAAAGGAAACCCTCAAATGAGCAAGGCTGCTTCTTGGAGAAAAGGGTAGAAGATTGATACTAGATCCAAGCACATCCACTTCTTTTTTATTTTGCTCATAAACAGAAAGTTTTGATAAGATGTTTGATGTATTCAAAGTCTTTCCTGCACACTAATTCTGTCACCCTTTCATGTAAACAAATGGCCATTTAGATTTCTCTGTTTTAATTTTTGGGTTGGAAAGTTGTTAGCTGCTAGTTGAAGCTGGTATTTACCTTTCATTTTTCTTTGGTGTGGTTAATTAAGGGGGCAAATAGTTCCATTCATAGGCTTGAAAAACTGTGCTCAAATGTCTGTCTGTCTGTCTGTCTCTTGTACTCAGGATGAAGAAGAGCTATTGTTCAATCTTCCACCGTGAACAATGGAAACATTGACTTCCAAGGCCCACGAGGGCTCCACATGAAATTGTGAAAGACTGGAAAAACTTTTATGAACATCAATCTTGTAAGAAGGACAGTAGGGAAAGACACACTATGATATCGTTTTGGAAGCAAGAACATTTTCACTGATTTGTTTTTGTTTTTGTTTTTGTTTTTTTAATTTCGAACTGCCACAGATCGCATAGTAATTATGCATGTTGTGAAAATAGTCTAATTCTGAGTCAGTCCATACAAATTAAAGAAAAAAATAATGATGGAAAAACAATCTATTTGGAAACTCCTGTAGAAATCCTTTCAAAATCAAGTCCCACTTTCTCAGATGTCTTCCTCGGTTTTTTTGATCCAGAACTTTATTTCTCTGAATATCTATTGCCTCTCCTACAGAAAGCATGAATTTTTAACTTGGTCAAAGATGGAAAGCCTAATGCCAAGAAAATAGTTTTGTGAGACAAACTTCATTTAAAGCACAGAGTGAACCCAATGCCATTGTATTACTTTTAAGGAAATGGAATTGTGAGTTCAGGTGCAAGTGAAGAGAACAACAAAGATAGAGGATGGAGTAGCTCTGGTGAGACATCAAGCACGCAGAGAACCAAGGGACCACTCTCTCAAGGCCAGGGTTCTTGATGCTAAAGTCTTTCCATTCAATGAGACACAAAGTTAAAAGTCATCACACCCTGTGAGTTCTGTGGTTCACATTCCTGTCAAGATTTATGAGCATCGCCCACATTGTGCTTGTGGGATAATCAGAATTTATTGTGTTTCAGCATTACAGGCCCTTACAAGCTATAACTTGCTGTTAGTGGCCGCAGCCTGGCATTCCAGAAATTTCCTGACCTGCTCAGAGTGTTCCCATCTCCCTTTGACCTCACGTTATCTGAACAAGACAGAGCATTTCTTTCTTAGTTGATGTGGAAAGAGGGAAAGCAGCTTTTATCATTTTCTGAATCCCTACCATCAGAAGAAAACAATAAGCCTTAAAGTGGGAGGCTTTGTCAGTGCTCAAACATAAGTTGTTCTTTTTAAAGGAAGCCCTTTATTCAGCATGAAATACTGATTCTCACTACCTTCCTGGGGTAAGGGGTGCTGTGAGGAAAATAGCTGTCTTTTTCTTTCTCTCTTCCGACTACTATGGCCACTGATGGAGCAGAAGCTCTTACTGCCTGTTGCAGTTTCTTGGATTTAGAACATAGCCGATAAAGACCTGTTTGCGATGAGTACCTAGATACGGCACTGTACTGACCACGGCAGCTGCGGTTATGGTTGCTATGTAGAGTGAAACTGTTATCTTTGGATGTAAAACAGTGACTCATAGTCAATACAAATATAGTCCTAATATCAACTTGGATTAGCGAAGTAAGTTTACAATACTTAAGACCTTGTCAAAAGATCTAGATTTTTTTCAGATAATGATGTCCATAGTCAGTCAGTATTTTGGTTTGTGTGTGAGTGTGTGTGTGTATGTGTGTGTGTGTGTGTGTGTGTGTTCAATTTAATTTCAATATACACTACCAAGCAATACCCCAAAGGCTGATTTTTTTTTTTTAAGCCAGGAGTATCATTAGAGGATTTCAACCAAAAACACAGAGCCAGTGAGAGAGATATACTAAAGAATGTACTGTACAGAAAATGATTCAGCGAGCTGCCCAAGCTAGCCAGAAGTCTAAGGGGAAGCCTGCCCCCATCCTTCCCATGCTGCGGCTGAGCTCCACTGGTCCAGCTCTTCTCCAGAGAAGTTTCAACTGTGCATTTTACCTTCATCTGACCGCAAAAGAACGCTTGTTTCAGCTACGATGATTTTTTTTCTGAAAAACCAACTGATTGTGCTCTCAAATCACATCTGTAAACGCCTTCACGGACACAGATAAATTAGTATTTAAAAAAAAAAAAACTGAGCAGTTTGACACACATAACTGTCTAGAGAGTGGTTCCCAACTCTCCTAATGCTTATGGTGACCCCCACAACCATACAACTATTTTCTTTGTTCTTTTATAACTGTAACTTTGCTACTCTTATGAATCGTTATATAAATATCTGTGCTTTCTAATGGTCTTTTTATGGAGGGTCATGTGACAATCCCCTCAAAGGGGTTGTGACCAACAGGTTAAATCTAGAGGTAATTTGTTTATGAACAATGCTAGGAATCTATCCTCTATTTTGTTTTCCAGATTATTATTTAAAAAAAAAAAAAAGCTAAGACTGGTAGCCTGGTGACACAGGATATAAGCATGGATATTGAGAGACAAGGCAAGCCAGTTCAGTGCCTTACTAGGCTCTAACTTAATCTTAAGGCCACTGAGAACCTCTCTCAAGGTAAAAAGAGGGCTGAGGAGATAACTAAGTGTTAAAGTGCTTAGATAGCATTGTGAGGCCCTTCAATATGCACGCTGCCAGATTTTCAGAAAGGTAGAATGAGAGACTGAAAATATAATTTTCCATTATACATATTAACCACCACAGTGGGGGTGAAATTAGGAGAGAAAAATAGCTCACACCTCTAATGATGGAGAACTTTAAGACTGAAGTGCTGTCTAGGAAGGTTCTAGACTTCTAGGTCAACCTCACTAATGGCTCTGTCACATGGAAAACAAGGAAAACAATTTTAAGCCATGAACTTCAGTGTGGTTTTTAAATTGTGATTACATGTGTTGCACATAGCTCAGAAAACAAACAAACAAGCAAACAAACAAAACAACAGGATTGGGAAGACAGCTCAGTCAGTAAAGCACTCGCCGAGCAAGACTGGAGACCCACGTTCAGATGGCTAGCAGCCGTGAGTAAAATTGAACACAGCGAGTGTGGCTGAAATTGCACTGTGAGAGAGAAGGGTCTTCCACAGACAGCTAGATCCATGAATATTACTGGGCAGTCACCCAGTTAATAATCACTGAGTCCAGTAAAAGGTCCTATCTCAAAATGTAAGGTGGACAGTGTGTAAGGAAAACTAAGGATGCTGCCTCTGGCCTTGCCACATAAGCAACCAGATGGGCACATGCACCCAAACACACTGCACACACACTGCACACACATACACACACACACACACACACACACACACACATACACACACACACACACACACACACACACACCATGCACACATTTCCAAATCGAGATGAAACCATGTAATGTTATGCATCAATGTCTCAATGTTGTTTACTCTGAAGTTTGTTCTCTAAATATTCATTCCAGGATGGGTTGATTTCTCCTAAAGACATCCTCAACTTTCCATGCCAATGCAGAGACTGTGAAATATTACTGGTTGAGTATGAGAGAGAGAGAGAGAGAGAGAGAGAGAGAGAGAGAGAGAGAGAGAGAGAGAGAGAGTAAGGACCTTGAAATGCCTTATACACATGAGCCCTATAGGTTCAAGGATCTACCAAGAGTTTAAGTGAGGCCTGTTAGGATGGAAGAAAGCACAGGAAACAAAGAACTGTGACAACTTTAGTGAAGATCAAATCCTGTGTGGTGACCAGAGAGACAGAGAGCTTGAGATAAGGATTATGGGTAACTTCTTTAAGTTAGAAAAGGAAACAAAACAGACTAGTCACTAGCTTTGGGCAAAAACAAGACAGCTAACATTAATCTTTATTTTGGTCCAATGAAACTCTGTTTGGATTTTAGGCTTCCTGAACTATGATGCAATAAGTTTCCGGTTTGATTTGCTTTGTTGGGTTTCCAGTTTTATTTTGTTTTCTGTTCTTTTAAACCATGTAAGCCAAGTGGCCCTCAAATCCTGCTTCCCTCCTCATGCTAGGAATACAGGTGTGTACCATCATGTTCAGCAAATCCTGTTCTTTTCAAGCTACCAAACTGCAGTTATATGTTAGACTTGCAAGCAATGGTCCTGAGGGATCTATATGGTTTATCTTAAAATGCTATCTGTGCCTATGTCCACTCCTTCATTTGTACATTGTGAGCTAAAAATATTTAGAATAATGAAAACCACGTCCAGCTTTCTTTGCAAGGAAGGCAAACTAATTATTCCTTCCTGTGGGAAATAAAAAGGGGTTTAATCAACGTCTGCAAAGTGGCCGTGAAGAAAGCAGGACTTTCTTTCATCTCTTTAGTTCTATTTCTTGATATATTTGATTTAGAAACTGGGGGTGACACTAGAAGAGCCTTGACCACGAAATTCCATTCATGCCGAGGCCAGCAAAATAGACACATGCACGTGTCAGGTGACCAAAGACTGTGGAGTCAACAAACTAAGGCCTGGTCACTTACCCAAATATTTTATTTGTGAGGTAAATAAATTTCTATCTTATTTGAACTTTTAGGTTTTCATGAACTCAACTTTAGATTCACCTTATTTGCTTTTATTTTATTTAACTCAATGTACATTTCTTTTCATGAATAATAAAGAGAAATGTCATATAAAAGTCTTACTGTGGATAGCTTATAATCTGGGTACTGTCCTAACTATGATGACATTTCAGTGTGCATAGGAGTAGGGGGAAATTTATACAGAAAAGAATTCAAGACCTGAACCAGGATCCATGATAACAAATCACACTGGAGAAAATGAACTAAGTTCAGGAAACCTACATCAATCGATTCCAAGGACAATGCTCCCATAATCTAGCTACCCAATTTGGTCTATACCTCTTAATTGTTTCACCCAACTTGATATTTCCACAGTAAATACACTTAAAGCACACAAAACTTGAAAGGACATTTTCAAAGCCATAGTATTCTTTGTCCAAGTCCCTAACAATCATGTTTTGCCCATGATGCAAAGTACAGTCCCTCTGTCCCAATAGTCACAAGTTATAAATTCATTTTATCATCATTCAACTCTCAAGTATTACTTGAGATTCAAGGAAAACTACTTCTTGTCATAAGTCCATAATCTAATTATGTGTGTATACACAATTATATATATATATATGTATATATCATAATATTAACTTATTATATAGAATATATAAGTATCTTCTATATAATTACACATATAATTTTATATTTCATATATAATACATGTGTGTGTGTGTGTGTGTGTGTGTGTGTGTGTGTGTGTGTGTGTGTATTTCACAGCAGCAGTTTTCTTCATGGCCTTCTATCCTTTCTACTAAAATATCAGTGAAATTCAGAGTCATTCCACAGCTCATGCATTCCACATACTTGCAGAATTAGTATCATGTGAATGATAGCCATGTATGGTGTCTGTTTATAGGGAACAGAAGGCCATAAGGACCAGGTCATGTTTATAGAACATGGTGTTGCTATTGATATTCAGGCTGGGCAAGGATGGAAAATACTGGATATCTGGGGTAGGAAAGCTATGAAACAGCACCAAATGTCTGATGCCAGATGTCCAGGGACCCCCAACATAAAGGGATGCAATCTAGCATATAGTTATTAAAAATTTATTTATAGCAGAATGCCACTTGTGTACAAGTTTTGTATTAATGTGGCCTTCATGTCAGCAACCTACATCGCTGCCTTTGCCTAACTGCTTATGTTTGTCTTTCTGGAAGTCTGTATACTAGTTTTTGTGTGTGCCTAGTCACGTACCTAGGTTCCTACTGGTGTCTGCCTGCCTAGAAGCCTGTGTTCCGGTGAATAAAATATGCCTTATCTACCTGTGACTCCTACCATGTATTTCTTTCAACCTCCCACACATCCATAATTCACCTCTTTCCTGGCTTTGGAGTTTAGACCACTCCTTGCAGAATACAAGTATGGCCTGTGCCTGGTGAACCTACTTAGAGTGAGAGTGGAGAGCATGTCCTTATGGGAAAGCAGGGGGCTGAATAGTCAACTAGTGCTGTCTTGCAAGAATTAATGTAGCAACATGCTCGTTTCTCGTCCATACTCCTAGCACCTGTATGCCAGTGGCAGACCTGTAGACTCCCCAAGCTTCTTTGCCACTGTCCTCGGGCTCATCACCTGGCTTCGTTTGACCTTTGTCAAGCTCATTGGCAAGTACCTACTAGGATGCGTCTTTCTGTGCTCTCCCTTCCTTACCTGCCTGATCAGACTGCAATGGTCACATCCAGTTCCCCCTGATCCCTCTTCTACCTGCCAGCTGGGTCTTCCCTCTGAACCTGGGTATAAGTGGTTAAAGGCAGGACTTTAACTGTTTAGAAATTCTCTTCAGCAGATAAACTTGCCTATCGCTGGAGAGTTCCACTGTTCACAAAACCTTGGGGTAAGGGCATGATCTAGTTAAGTTCCTTTTTACATAATAATAAGAATAATAATAGTAGTAGTAGTAGTAGTAGTAGTAGTAGTAGTAGTAGTAGTAATAATAAATAGCTCCATTCCTATTTCCCACTATTAGGCACTATTGGGAGGTGTGGCCTTATTGGAGTGGGTGTGGCTTTGTTGGTGGAAGTGTGCCACCGGGGGACAGGCTTTCAGTTTTCAGTTGCTCAATTACTCTCTCAACAGCATTTAGTGTTTTGAGGATCTAGAAAATCTCAGTGCCTGACAACTTCAAAACAAACAACCCATTTCTATTACTGTTCTTTTACTTCTTAGACAGTGTATGTTCAGTGTGAGAATGACCACTCCAAGAAATTATGGCTAAAAAACGGTCCTAGGTCCTACGCTCTCGGAAAGAAACTACCGCCATTTTTCTGGTAACTGGACGTAGCAATAAATTGACTCCTAATGGCTTGTTGTTATGCACATAGATCAGTTTACACCTCAGACTATCTTGGAGAAGTATCATTTTGGAATAGGTAAGTGATTAACTGAGAAGCTCAACTGACCAAGGTGCAGTAAATAAATTAATTAAGTAAATAAATGAATAAATAAATAAATAACAACTGAGCAATTTTTCAGGTCTAAAACAGGAAATCTGTATCACAGGCCTTCATCCCAAGGGCTAGGGATCATTGCAGAATAGACGGCAGAGAGGCTGTAAGAGCGAGAAGCAGTGGTTAAACTACAAGGATGTACTATCTTATGGTCATAGCATTGCAGCTACACACATACACTTACAGTGGTTATGACAGTGTGGACAAGACCTGTGAAAGTGAGTCCAGAATGAGCCCCAGCATACCTATGAGAGGCAGACATGAAATTCCACACCAAGATAGGAAACTATGAGCAAATTTAGCTAGTGGGAGAGGCAGAGGCTTTTCAATGGAAAGCTACAGATCCCAAAAAATATATAGGCAGCACATACTGGAATTGATGTGTATGAAAAATATGTACATAAAATGGGTAAATAAGGAGCAAATGAATCTGAGAGTAGTTGGTGTGTGTGTGTGTGTGTAATCAAAACATGTTGCATTTTCAAGTAATATATATCATATTATATACATGTAATAAAATGTAAACAAATTGTATTATGTGCACAATCACATCTTCATTGCTTTTCTAGCTAATTACCATCTACCACTATAATCAGGTTTGACTTTGCAGTTACATGACTTTTGGAGGGGCCATGTGAGCAAATATCTGTTTACCCACATAACTGGCAATGAACAGGCAGGAATAATTCTACTCAAATCTACCTCAATGGATGTTTATTGAAGTTTCTTACAAGAATGTGTTTGATGGTTTGCCTTAAGATATATGAATGAATCAAAAGCAGTTACATCACTAAAACTCCCCCTCCAGAATGGAGAATAACTTATAAATGATGCATCTCTGGGGCTCCCTGTTCAGCTTGTAGGCTGGAAGAGGCCTATCTCCCACAGGACTTTCTTATATTTGATATAACCATGAGGAAGGGGTATAGTTAGCCTTATAACTAACTTCTGAGCTTCCTGGGTTTGTGAGTCTTTTGGGTCTTACAGGTTTTATTACCTTCATGGGATTTATATCCTTTCTCCAGGATAGAAGGTTTCAATATAGAAGATGTTGATACTCAACAGTTTCAAACACATCCAATCATTTCATCCATGACACCATTTGTATCTATGGGAAATCAAGTGCTCATTCAGATGTTCTGAAACATACTTGATCATTTCTAACCACTTGGTACATATATTTTAACTCTTCCTCTGTAAGTAACTAGAGTCAATAAAGGTAGCATATATTTTCCTCTGATATCAGAATATACAGAAAAATATTGTGGAAGAATGAAATTTTATTTACCTATATGACTAAATATTTTGGCCATGACATAAAATTACTTGTTTTCATTGTTACCTTTAGATAACACTTTAACTGAACTGAGAAGACTTGGTATCTGGTAAAGCAGAGTTTATGGACATATCTTAAGTGATATTTCCTGAGAGATTAGAATTTAAATTAATGAAATGAATAAGAAAGAAGTTTCCTCTTTATGAGCAGGTAGCATTCAACTGATCAGAGACCTTCATAGAGTAAAGAGACAAAGAATATATGAATTTCCATTTTTCTCTTGAGTCTGGAAAGACCTTCTTTTCTAGCCCATGAGACTCGAGGCTCTCAAGATTTTGTGCTAAGAGGCATACGAGCAACACCCAGATTAACAGAAATCATACACATAGGCATACACATACACATATACACATATACATGCTCCTGGGAATTTGATTAATGCCCATGCTTATTTGCCTATAAAATATAATTTTTCAATAATAATAGAAAATATGCATACATCCATAGAACCCCATTTAACTAACTCTGTGCATATAATGAAAAGAATTCTAGAAAAACAGTGCAACTCGTGCCCTAATTGGTGTTGGAAGACTCTCTCAACGAGGGAAATCGTGTCTGGACTAGCATCCTGGAGGAGAAACTACAGCCATAGCTTTTCCAAACCACCATAATACCTTACGACGTTCTAAATTTTTTGTCTTTCAACTCACTGTTAAGTTCAGTCGTCACCCTTATCAAGGAAATTTCTATTTGTAAGAGATGAAGACAATTAAAGAAAACCTCAGCAATTTTAAAAAAAATCATATACTTATAGACTACAATAACAACTAATGGAAAAGGGGTCATGAGTTACAGCAAGAGCAAGGCAGGATATATATGAAGACTAAGAGAGAAAAAGAGAACTGTTGGAATAATGAAACTATATTATAATCTCAAAAAATAAATACTTTTGAAAAGAAGTAAATACTCCCATTTTAAAGAGAATTGCTGGAGAAAAACAATTTCATTTTACTTATGAGTCTATTAAATATTCATGTTAAAATACAACACAGATAATATTAGAAAAGTCCTCAATATAATATTGTAGGATGTACTCCAGTGATGTAATACAGCAAACACAACATGACTATCTAGTTTACCCCAAGAAAGCACAGATTGTTAACATTGGAAAATAAATTAAAATAATTCATCACATTAATGCATTTTACCACAGCAGCAACAGTGTTCTCTGTAGCTGATAAAATTCACTGTCTTCAGATTTCAAAGGAAAAAAAAAGGTTCTTGGAAAATTAGAAATAGAAATAGCTATTTAACCTGACTAGTGCTATCCTGGGCTCCCCCAAACATATTCCTGAAAAAAGAAAATGACCAGAAAAAAAATTTTGATGGTTATTTTGAAAGAAAATAGCCCTCCATTATCATGTCAATTGAACACTGTGCATGGTCGCAATCAGTGCAGTAAAGCAACAAAATCCAACTCAAGTCAAACCATTGATAGAATGGAATGAAGCTGTCACTATTTAAAGTTGCTATTATTCTTGACTTAGTTAAAGAAAGAAACAAATGAATATACAGTTTAAACTTTAGCTGATGTGAAAAATACAAAATAAAATGACATTATATCTTGAAGGCTGTAAGCATGTGTGTGTGTGTGTGTGTGTGTGTGTGTGTGTGTGTGT
>NC_034598.1:76730720-76756819 GCF_900095145.1 Mus pahari | reverse complement strand
TGTGTGTGTGTGTGTGTGTGTGTGTGTGTGTGTTGGGATATGTATTCCCCAAAGATAATCTCAATAGTATAAACGTGCAAAAGTTTAATAAGGAGACTATCTCAGTCATGGATAATGTTTTTATTTGGGGGCGTGTGCATCTATCTGTCAGTGTGTCACAGCACACGTGTGAAGATCAACAGACAACTTTTGAAGAGTCGGTTCTCTACAGCATGTGTGTACCAGGGTTCAAACTCTGGTCATCAGTCTTACAGGCTCAGAAGTCACTACTGAGTAATAAAAAACAACCTGAATAATGAAATACACCATGTCTGGACGACTCAGTGTGACCTGAAAAATATTAAGTTTAAATAATATACCGCAGGAAGAGTTACTACCATGTCACACCATCCTTGAAGCTCAACTAGTAAATAAAGATAGCCCTGTGAAGAACATAGGGATGTCTTAGGATGTGCATAGAAGAGTTGATTTATGACACCAGGAGAAAGATCTCCTTAACATTATATTTCTTGAAGAAAGCAAACCATTAAGAAGCCAAGTGACACTGACCTTC
The DNA here is from genome assembly GCF_900095145.1 of Mus pahari. Lineage (NCBI taxonomy): Eukaryota > Metazoa > Chordata > Mammalia > Rodentia > Muridae > Mus > Mus pahari. The sequence continues at coordinate 76,756,266 of NC_034598.1, read as the reverse complement.
AGTTCACCAAACATGATATAAAGATAATTTTTTTAAAGATACAGAGGGAAAAAAATTTTAAATAAAAGGGTAACAATCCTAACAGCATTAAAGCGAATAAATTTAAGATACATGAAACAATGTAAATATTTAGGGGAAAATATAGAGAGACAGCAACATAGAGTTGCTTGATGCAATTCTCTTTATATAATTTTTGTTCATACAAAGTAGAAAATGTATTTTTAGAAGCAGAATTTGGAGATTGTCTCTTTCACTGGAGATGTTTCATTTTAGCTTCAAGCTGATTACCAGAGCCTAGAAGAAGGTCTATATATAACTATCTGTAAATAACAGTATATTTAAAATGTCTGTAGCTATAGAGAAAATGAGAGTTTACGAATGTCACATAATTGATGAATAATTTAATTTATTTCCATGTCATATATTCTAAGATAATATAAATTATGATTGGCACTCTAAATGAAACATGCAGTGATGTGGACAGTTTTCCAAGGGCTCATCTCCCTTTATCACCCACCAGTCCCCAGCTCGCACGCAGCTGTAAAGTTACCTGTCTTTCCAGTCAACTTGACCTATTGCGTGAACCCAATTATCTGAATAACTTTATTGTTCACCAAGAGAAAGAAAGAACAAAAGATTTTATAGGGGTTCTCTGGGGAACCCTACAGGCAGTTCTAAAACAGCATTTTGTTCAAGATCTGATTCTGGAAAGGCAAAAGACCCCTAGTGGCAAAAACATATCAAAAGTTTGCACGTAACTAAATAGTCTCACAGAATACTATAAAACAATGCATAGGCAGCTAACCAAGTAGCAAAGAAAGAGAGGAAAGGCTGACACAGGGAGTATCGGTCAATATGCATATATAAATAATACTGAAAGGAAAATTTCAAGGTAGCAAAGACATGATTTAAAAAAGCAGGAAAAATATCCTAATAAGAGGGAATTTCTATGTCATATACAATTTCTTTAAAATGAAACAGCTTGTTAATCCCAAAGACTGGAGGACAAAGATCACTGACCCAAATCACCAAGGCTGAGTTAATTAAAGCAAGTAATTTATTAAAGCATGCCATCTTGTTCATGTCCACATGTTGCCTCCCACTAAGGCAGGTTTCAAGTGTTGAGCATTGGGTATGAGGAAGACAAGATGTTTATAGCTCAAGGGTAGGGGTTTGCCAAATGGAAGATTTGGGCAGGCAGAATAGTCAAGGTTACAGAAACAGAATCTCATAGCAAGTTAGTCCTCACAGCCACCTGAAAGAAAGACACGGTTGCAAGGAGGGAATAATAAGCTAGTCACAAAAACAGACGGTCAAGCCAAGGTAGTCATAGACATTCATGAGGCCTTTTAAAACAAAGGTAGGGTTTCAAGATGGCTATAAACAACTTTTTTTAAAAAAAATAGGACATGATTGCAATTCCTGGAACACTTGTAGTTAAGGTTACAGGTGGGGCATAGCCCAATCCTTGAGAAACAGAGGTTTAATCATAAACAGGAATGCACCTAGTTTGTCTGTACTATAGAATGGCTTTTTAAGTCTAAGCTGGAGGCAGGCTGGTTCTTCAAACTCACTTAGACATTTCCTTGGGAAAATAAACAAATAGTCCAAGAAAAATGTCTTTTTAACATACAGAGGGAGAAAAAAAGTCGAGTTTTTCATTAGTGTGCTATATTAAGGTTATTTTGGAATGTATAAATATATCCACTCAAACCTTAGCCAACTTGACCTGAAGGAATTACCTTTCTTTTTCTCAAACGTCTTCAAATTTGCTGCATCTGTTCAGATTTTGTTCTGTACTCCTTTACCCCTACAATGTTGTTTGATTTTTCAAAAAAAAAAAAAAAAAAAAAAAGAAAGAAAGAAAGAAAGAAAGAAAAAGTATTTTTTTCTTACTTTTAGCGAAGAACCTCCCACACTGCTCATCTACCTGATGTATAATTGTTCATATTCACCTTCACTGGTTTCCTGAGTTTGAGTATACATACTGACTATAATTTAGTATCATTTTCTTAAGACAGGATACTGATAGCTATAGTGATGGCTCGCTCACTAAACTGTCTTGTAAACAGTAGAACTTGAGTTTGAGCCCCAGAATTCATGTTTGTTTGTTTGTTTGTTTTAAGGAAGGTGTCAAGTGCTGTTGTATACACTTGTAATCCCAGCACTGGGAAGGCAGAGACAAGAAGATCCTTTGAGCCAGTCAGAGTTGCCTACTTGACCAGCTCCAAGCCAATGAGAGAGCCTGTTACATACATACATACAGAGAGAGAGAGAGAGAGAGAGAGAGAGAGAGAGAGAGAGAGAGAGAGAGAGAAGAGAGAAAGAGAAAGAGACAGAGAGAGGGACAGAGACAGAGACAGAGACAGAGATAGAGACAGAGACAGCACCCCAGACCATAGACAGGGCTTGAGGTTCAATAATCAAGGTTGTCTTCTGACCTCCCCATGAACACACACAAGGTTGTATGAATCTGCACACACATACGTGCACACAAATGCACACACACAAAAAATCATATGCATAAACATGACAAAAAAGAGCAAAAACCTTGCTCTACCTCCTGATCCAGCTCTGTTCAGCGTAGATATTTCCCTGCAGGACCCATTTCAGTGTAGCACAGGAACACTTGCACATCACTGTTCACTGAAGAACTCATAACAATAGCAAAGTTCTGAAAGCCATCTAGGTGTCCAGCACCAGATAAATAATAAAGAATATGTGAAATATACATGCAAGGAAATTCTCCTCCGCCATCAAGAAGAATAAAGTCAGGAAAAAATATGGATACACCTGCAGATAATCATATTAATTGAATTAAGTCACTTCCAGAAAGACAAATAATGTATGTTCCCTCCCCCCCCCCAACATTTATGGTTCTTAGACTGTGTACAGTCACATAAAATCAAGCATGTTTGCACAAATGGAGGTATAAGATGCTTTCACTATTCAATTTGTGGAATCAAATGTATATTAGCCAGCCTTCAGTTACTAAAATAAAATACCTAATATAACCAACTAGAAGGAGTAAAGGGGGCAGAAGCCTAGGAGAAGACTCACTCAGCCAAGTAATTGTTGTGCAAACATGAGAACTTGAATTTAAGGTCCAGAATTTGCATTAAAACACTGGGAATGGTCACTTGAGTTTTGTAATCCCAGAGCCAGGGAGGAGAAAACAAGAGATCTCTAGGGAATCACTGGTCAGCCAGCTGTCTATTTTGCAAGTTCAAGGCCAGTGAGAGAATCTGTCTCAAAAAGGTAAGGTTGATTGTAACCTGGGAGCTACAGTTGAGGTTAACTTCCAGTGTTCTGACACACATGTGTATCTGTGCATGCATGCATGCATGCATTCATGTGCACACACACACACACACACACACATACTCAGTGTATGCACATGCACACACACATACACACATAGATAATATAAGCTGAATAGGAAACATTCTGTAACATTACTGCATCCTGGAGCAGCATAACAACTTTCATAAATATATAATTGAAATTTCTGAACAGATTAGCTTTTGCAAGATACAGTGTTTTTTTTCTTTTTTTTTTAAATTAGGTATTTATTTATTTATACTTCAAATGTTGTCCCCTTTCATGGTTTACCCTCCGAAAACCCCTTACCCTCTACCCCCTCCCCTTGCTCACCCACCTACCCACTTCCTGGCCCTGGCATTCCCCTACATTGGGGCATAGAGCTTTCACAGGACCAAGCGCCTCTCCTCCCATTGACGACCAACTAGGCCATCTTCTGCTACACATGCAGCTAGAGCCATGAGTCCCACCATGTGTACTCTTTGGATGATGATTTAGTTCCAGGGAGCTCTGGAGATACTATTTAGTTCACATTGTTGTTCCTCCTATGGGGCTGCAAACCCCTTCAGCTCCTTGGGTACCTTCTCTAGCTTCTTCATTGGGGACCCTGTGCTCAGTCCAGTGGTAGGCTGCGAGCATCCACCTTTGTATTTGCCAGGCACTGGCGGAGCCTCTCCAGTGACAGCTATCACAGGCTCCTGACAGCAAGCAGTTGCAGGCATCCACAAAAGCGGATTTGGCAAAATAAATATGTGCTCGATTTAACTGATCCAAGCATCTCTGGTCACACTACAAATAAAGGCTAATCGTGGTGCGTGAACTTAAACTTTTGAGTTCTTGGGTGTTTTCTCTTATTTAGAAATAAGCTAGATACTTAATGAATATCTCTTAATGTTCAGATTGAAAATTACCAAACATATCTTGCTGGCTTTTTAATGGGCAAATGTAATATGACTGTCATCTCCTATACTGTATTCCTTTATCCAATAGATTGGTTCATGTTCTACTATGGTTCTTATGAATTTTTAATTTTACGCCATTCTGTTTCAGCTATACAGTATGAAGGAGAAGGAGGGATATACTCAATATCTCTACCTCCTTCTTTGGGGAGAGTGGACATTCCATTTCAGTTGTAGTACATGACAGAACATAGTAGAACAGTATTATGTTCTGCATTAGTAAACTTTAGATTGTCCTCATTTGGAACATACAATTAAAGAAATGTAACGAAAAGTGAACTTGTTATGATTATGTAACTAGACCCCTTGGTGCTCAGATACTTATGCATTACACTGGGTGTTTTCCTAATGATGTTTAGGTGAATTTAACATTTAAATCTACAAAACAGATAAGGCCAATTGTCAACTCTCATATAGGTGGACCTCACCCAATTTGCAGGTCCAGTATAGAACAAAGGGGATGACTGCCCACAAGTGAGAGATGATTGACGCCTGGTTGCCTTCACAACGGAGTCTTCCTGGTGTTCAAACCTTTACAGTGACTCTACAGCCAGGATAATTCTGCTTCTCTGGTGTTTGGACTCCCACTGACCTGGTTCTGGTTCACAGGAGAACTGTGATTAACTAGAAATGCATTCTAAAGCATGACTATTTTTGAAAGCTATAATCATAAAGCTTCCACACCACGTATGTCAATACGAGCTCATATGTTCCTCATAACTGTGCTTGGTCTGCGAAAATGACATAAGCCATTAAGTAAAGCCACATGGCACTACATGTTAGTTCACTTTTATTGCTTTTCAGTAACACATTAGACGCGTATCAAAAATACCATAAAAATAGCTTAGGAGGTCAAACTTGCTTTGATTGTTTAACGTCTGTTCTTGACATCTAAAGTCATGACAATCATACAGTTCCATTCATCTCTGTATTTATTTTTATTTACCATTTTATTTATTATTTATTACCTAGCAGACACAAACTAAGCTCATATTCCTGGTAAATCCAAACACAATTAAAAATGTATGTTCATGTCATACTCAATTCTAATGCTTCAGAAGGCACAGTGACTTTTATTAAACCAGCCATGATAAACTGGCCTCACTTATCAAATATCCAGATAGTGTGAACTTGAAAATGCTTTCCTTTATAATTGTATTTTGACATTTTTTAAAAGTTGTATTTTATTTTATTTGTGTGTGTGGGGGGGTGTGCATTTGTGTGTGTGTGTCTGTGTGTATGTTTCTGTGTGTCTGTGTACATCCACTGTGCCTGTGGAGTCCAGAAGGCACAACAGTTTCCGTGAAGCTGATGTTACAGGTATTTGTGAGCAGCTCAACTTTGGTGCTGGGATCCAAATTCTGATCCTCATCATAAGGCAACAAGAATTCTCAACCACTGAGCCATCTCTCAAGCCCCCCGCTTTTTTTTTTTTTTTCAGGAAAATTTAAGAATAGTTAATCTATATAAGTACTTGCTTCTCCCTAAACCAATTAAACTTGAGCTTTTTTGATGATGGTTTTTGATGGTTTGATAAAAACCACTCAGAGGACAGAGAATATCATACACATATTGCATAGCTATAAACAGGTAGATTCAAATTGAAATTACTATGACTTTTAGTATGGCTTTTAGTCTTGCATAAATGCAAAAATACATAATTTGTATGTGTGGTGTGTGTGTGTCTCTCTATATTTTTATCCAGATTACATCTCAAGCAGATGGAACAAATTGTCACCTGCTCCATATAGTACCTAAAATTTTTGTTACAATACAGATGAAACACTCTTTTAAGGTTTTGTTTGTTCCTATGTATATTATTATAGGAACTCAACTAAACTTTGATGAAGATACTCAGGGATCAGTAAAAGGCATTGGGTGTCTTCAAATCCTAGCTAAGGACATTCAGAGTTCAGTGTATTTCTCAGCCTCTTCAGCCCTAGGTGGTTTCCAAGGTTTCTGAGTCTACCCCCCACCCCCAACCCATCCATGGAAATAATCAGAAGCCACAAGTTGCAGTCACTTCAGACTTAAATTGAAAGAGAAGGTGTTATAAAAGCAGGGCAGGAGGTCTTAACTGAAGCTCTAAATTATCCTTAGTAAAGTCATGAAAGTGAGAAAAGAGAGCCCACACTTGCAAGCATTGACTGAGCTTACAGTCACATTGACTGAGCTTACAGTCACCCAGACTTAGGAAAGGAAAGGAAACAAAAGGAAAGGAAAGGAAAGGAAAGGAAAGGAAAGGAAAGGAAAGGAAAGGAAAGGAAAGGAAAGGAAAGGAAAGGAAAGGAAAGGAAAGGAAAGGAAAAAGGTGGAGGCAGGTTTCAGATTACTAAAAAGTTCTCATGACAGTGTAAGATCAAGTAGAGAGAGCAAAAAGTCTTAAAATAAAAAACCAGGAGCAAAGTTTAGAAGAGGCTAAACATGGATTCTCACCCAGTTTCTAAGAGTACCCTCCCACCAAATGATTTTCAAATCAACATTCTTTTTTATGGCTTCCCCATGGATACCAGTCACATCTTCCAGAAAGATGCATAATATACATCCCCACAATCCAGTATCTCTCTCAGAAGCAGATGGGGAGAAAGTAAGCAAGGATGCGTGTTGTACCAGGCAGCTAGCAAAGGCAAAGGAACCCTGAGAACAGGGACTGTCTACCATTCCCTCTAAATCATAGAACCTCTTCAGGAATAGTTCCTCAACTTGTACCCTCTTAGGTCGAAATGAGTGTAGGCTCTCAAATCATCTAGTACAAAACAGATAAGAATACAAATGAAAATTATCAGCACATGCTTCCAAGTCACTCAACACCATCCACTTCCTGACTACCCACCCACTCAGGGTCACAAGCACCACAATCCGATGGTTTGGCCTCCAATGGGAAAGGGCAGGGGAGGTCCCGCTGTTCTGGGCCAGTGAGATGGATAATCTCCGTTCTCTTGGAATTTTCAGGAAACTCCCGTTGGACGAGGCTAACAAGAACTGCCTTCTCAGGAGGTTCTGCTTAAGCTAGATAAGAGAAATTCAGATTAGATTTTGAATGTGTTCACTCTATAAAAACTAAATATCAAGACGTAGAAACAAAGGACTATTTTTAATTCGTACGTAGTTCAACTATGGCAGTTGCTGGAATTCCTTGAAAAAAATATTTTGAAAATGTCTGACTTGCTTGATAAGATACTCTCACAAAACAAAATGGAATTATTCTGATTGCTGTGAATTATGTCAGTAAGGACGTTATGAGTTTGATATCAGGTGATCTTGTTATTGAGGAAGAGGAAAAGAGAGTCTTCTTGGGCCATCTTCTGCTTTATCACTCCAGCCCACTATTTGCTATTACGGAGCCACTGACTAGCCCTCTGCCTTTCACATTATCATAAGCACTGAATATGTCATTAACTTACACTATTTCCTGCATTTATAATTCAATTGGTAATCTTTGCCTAGATTTGCATATTAACTGCCAGCTTCAATATGCTAGTAAATCATTTTCCAATTGTGTAAAGTGTAAGAGCTTGATGCAGAAAGTTCATACTTGGGCCTCATCTGCTGAGGGATTTCTCTTCTATGTGTAACATCTTCATGTGGCCCGTGAGTATTCAGTGGCTGCTAAGATCCATACCTAAATCTGATACCTATTTCCTGAAGCACAGATCAGACTTTAGAAGAAACCAAGAAGACGAGTGAAAAAAATAACTGAGTAACTATCAATAACATGAAAAATAATTGCCGATAATAAAAGTATATTACTTGAGAGAGAAGCTTTTGAGTGGTAAGTGTACTCAAGCAAAGATAATCTCAATGTTTTGTGATTCATTAATTTAAACATTTATTTCTTTTCGTTATTTCAATGATTTATATTATTTACATGGTGTGTGTGGGTGTGTGCTTGTGTGTGGGTGTTTGTGTGTGTCTGTGTGCTTGTGTGTGTGTCTGTGTGCTTGTGTATGTGTGTGTTTGTGTGTGTGCTTATGTGTGTGTGTGTGTGTGTGTGTGTGTGTGTGTGTGTGTGTGTGTGTGTGTGTTTGTGTGTGTGTGTGTGTGTGTGTGTGTGTGTGTGTGTGTGTGTGTGTGTGTGTGTGTATGTAAGCCACACATGTTCGCATGCCACATATTCCAGAAAAGAGCATTAAATCCCCCTGGTGCTGTAGCTGGCACAGGTGCTGGAAACTGAACTCAGGATCCCTGGAAGAGCAAGAAGCATTTTTCACTGCTCAACTATCTCCAGCCTTGGGAACGTTTATTAATTACAAGTAATTGTGGTGGAATCTGGAGACATACAAATAAGTCTGTGTTCCACTGAGATTGCTGTAGAAATAGTAGACTTTTAATTAATTTTAATTTAGCGGGCTATTTGATGTAATATGGGTGAGCTTTGACTATTGTTAATCCCTGATTAGAATCCCTGCCCTGCCGTCTCCATAGCCATATCTGAAAATTCTCTTTCCCACTCTGGGTCTCAATCTCATGAAAAGTCTGTGATTGTTTTTCACATCCAATAGTCACGCTTCACCTCCCTCATCTGTCTAAGTTTTATATGCAGTTACCTGACGACATTTTGTTACACTGAAATTCTGGTTTTAGACCTATTGGTTTACATGCTTGATAACTTACATAGCAGGCACTTAGAAGCAAGTTTGAATGGACTACACTGACTCTCTCATGGCCCACACTGTGACTAAAGGCTTAGAAAAAGCCAGGCATCAGCCTTTATTTGTCTGTTGGTTTCTTTGACTCAAGGGTCAAACACCTACTTGAGTCTACAGAGATGTGATAATGATTAAGAAATGTTTGTCTGGGGCTGGATAGATGGCTCACCAGTTAAAAGCACTGGCTGCTTGCTCTCCCAGAGGTCCTGAGTTCAATTCCCAGCCACCACATGGTGGCTCACAGCCGTCTACAATGTGATTCAATGCCCTCTTCTGATGTGTCTGAAGACAGTTACAGTGTACTCATATTCATATATAATAAATAAACCTTTAAAAAGAAAAGAGAAAAAAATGTTTGTCTACCTAATTTATCTCATCTCCATTCACAGTTGAAGGCTCAGAGACAAGTCATTATCCTAAAGGTGAAGTTCATTGGGATTCCAGGAAAATGGAGTGCAGCCCAGAAACCACGCAGGACAAACCACCTACAAGAGTTGATTGAATATGGTAGAGACACTGAATGGATCTTGTCGGAATGGGAATGCCTCTCCATGCGATGAAGGAGATGAAGACCAGGATTAAAACCTTCTTAGTTACTTTTCTCCTTGCTGTGATAAAATACACTGACAAGTGCAACTTAAGAGTAGAGAGTTCTGTACCCCATTTTAAGGGATAGTCAGTCCATCATGGCGGGGAAGTTGTAAAGGCTGGAGTTTGAGAAAGTTGCACCACACCTTGGAAACAGAGAGAGATAAATGCAAGGATATAGCTCATTTTCTACTCTTATTCAATCTAGGACCCCAGTCCATAGGATAGGTACTACTTATAATTAAGTCAGGTCTTCCAAAATCAATAAACCTAATTTAAATAATTCCTCACAGGTATGCCTAAAGGCTAACTTGATCTAGATAATCCCTCAGAAGGATACAACAGAGGCCCCTAGGTGATCTATCAAATTGATAGTCAGTAGTAACCATCACAACAACAATTTAATAGTTATTAGATTCCCTTGCATGACCTAAGCTTAAACAATGATAGATGAGATCTTGCTTTGAGCAAAATATCTCAATTCTTCATGCCTGTTGCCCACCCAGCTTTTTCTAATAAAAGCTCACTTCGGTATCCTAGTGGTAAACTTGGAGTCACTAGAGCCTGCTATTTGATCCTGTTTGCAGATATTAATTAATTTTTTTCTCTGCTCCCATTGACCACTCATATCTTTAATCAGCACAATTAACACTGTGTGTGTGTGTGTGTGTGTGTGTGTGTGTGTGTGTGTGTGTGCACGCACGCATGTGTGTGCATGCAGCCGCACTTCTTCACTTTGAATTTCTGTGAAGCTGGAAGTAGGACTGTTTGGCCTTTGTAAAATATAAAATAGTGTATTTCATATACTAGGCAACAAAAATATCTATGCAAGTCTATGCTATATATTTTTTCATTTGTCCATCTAAACCTATACCCTGTTCTGCTATCTGTGCTGGCCCACCAAACTATGGACCTCATCAAGAGAAAATTCAGTGTAATGGGCAAGAGATCAGATTCCAATCTTAGCCTTTTCAAAGTCATACTGACCTGATGTTATCCATCCACTCAGACATATTCTTGGCTGAAATCTTAATGATGTTCTCTCAACAACAAGACCACACTTTTCACTTGTCAATTTGGGCATAAGGTTCCTGTCCTTAGGTGACTATCCACCTCTGACCATTATAAGGAATCCCTCTGTGGTGGTTTGTGTATGCTCAGCCCATAAGGAGCAGTACTGTTAGGAGGCGTGGCCTTGTTGAAGGAAGTGGGTCACTGTGGGAGTAGGCTTTGAAGGTCTCCTCCTATGCTCAGGCTACACCCACTGTGGAAGAGAGCTTCCTCCTAGCTTCCTGAGGATGTCAGTCTCTCCTAGTTGCCTTCAAATCAGCATGCAGAATTCTCAGCATCTTCTCTAGTACCACGTCTGCCTACAAGCTGCCATGCTTCCTGCTATGATAATGGACTAAACCTCTGAAACTTTAAGCCAGTTTCAACTAACTGTTTGCCTTTATGAGTTGCCTTGGTCATGATGTCTCTTCATAACAATGGAAGCCCTAATAAAGTCACTCTGTAACAATCTTCTTGAATAATCCTAATTTGAATGTGTGCCCCCCACCATTAAATCTATCTGTTTGGGCTGGTGAGATGGCTCAGTGATGAGTAAGAGCACTGACTGCTCTTCTGGAGGTCCTGAATTCAAATTCCAGCAACCACATGGTGGCTCACAACCATGCATAATGACATCTGATGCCCTCTTCTGGTGCATCTGAAAACAGCGACAGTGTACGTATTTATAAAAATAAATAAATCATTGGGTCGGAGCAAGCGCACCGACCGTGGTGAGCAGGGTTCACTAGAGCGATAAAGGTCCTAAATTCAATTCCCAACAACCAGATGAAGGCTCACAACTCGCTGTACAGTTTGTACTCGTATACATAAAATAAATAAATAAATCTTTAAAAAACTGCTCAATGGTTGTAGAGACGTTTTTAGGTAAAGAGGAGAGGATGTGGAGATGAATGTCTCAAGTAAGAAGAGAAAGGCTTTGTTTAGATTGGGGAAGACAATTATTATGTCGGTGGCTGGAGGAAATTGAAAGAGAATTAGAACAAGTGATGAAGAAAACACTCTAGGAGGTTTGTTAATGATAAATAAAAGGATCCCGGAACAGCATGGAGGGCCTAATTGCGCAGAACTCAATTGGCAAACTCCCTCGAATTTCTCTAGCAGGGTTTTAGCAAAACAAGACCAAGAGGATTGTTAAAAGAAAATGAAGCAAAGGAAACCAACAGGAATGAGAGTTTCAGCCTTCAGCCGAGTTGAGCCTGATAGGAAATGATGTCCTGACTTTCTTTTTTTATTATTTTATTAGATATTTTCTTCATTTACATTTCAAATGCTATCCCGAATGTCCCCTATACCCTCCCCCTACCCTGCTCCCCTGTGCACTCACTCCCACTTCTTGGCCCTGGCGTTCCCCTCTATGGAACATATAAAGTTTGCAAGACCAAGGGACCTCTCTTCCCAATGATGACTAAATACGGCATCTTCTGCTACATATGCCACTAGAGACATGAGCTCTGGGGTTACTGGTTAATTCATATTGTTGTTCCACCTATAGGGTTGCAGCCCCCTTCAACTCCTTGGGTACTTTCTCTAGTTCCTCCATTGGGGGCTCTGTGTTCCATCCAATAGCTGACTGTGTGCATCCACTTCTGTGTTTGTCAGGCACTGACATAGCCTCACAAGAGACAGCTATATCAGGGTCCCTTCAGCAGAATCTTTCTGGCATGTGCAATAGTGTCTGGGTTTGGTGGCTGAGGATGGGATGGATCCCCGGGTGGGGTAGTCTCTGGATAGTCCATTCTTTCATTTTAGCTCCAAACNTTGTCTCTGTAACTCCTTTTATGGGTATTTGTTCCCTATTCTAAGGAGGAATGAAGTAGCCACCTGTTGGTCTTCCTTCTTCTTGGTTTTCTTGTATTTTGCAATATCCTCAGTGAGGTTACACAATCACAAAAGAAGTCACTAGATATGCACTCACTGATACATGGATATTAGCCCAGAGATTTAGACTACCCTTTCAAAGAGAGAGAAGGGGTCACTCTCAGGAAAGAAATGGGAGTCTAAAGGCAGAGACATGAAGCTATGAGGTCAGTAGGTAAGGATGGTGGGTAATCTTGGCTCTTTGTTCCAATAAACGAAACGCCCATTGGACTAAGCGCACACAACGTCGATAGCCCAAGGTCCAAGCACACGCAGCTTTGCCTGCCTGGAGTACAGTTGACATGCCAGTAATTAAACTTTCTGTCATTTATACTATCTTCTTAAGGTAAAGGATTAGGAGAATATCCTTGCTATTGTTCAGAAATTCCTCTCTGGGCTTCCTTGGAAATTTTTACTTTCCGATCCATCCTCCCTTCCGGTTTCTAGAATTTACATCTTCAAAATTCCTCTACACTTTGTCTCCTTTGGTTCTTCTCATTTTCTTCCAAGAATTTGCATCTCTGACAAATTAAGAATCACTGCCAGATTTTAGACCCAGCTGTAAAAGTAAGCGCAAGGGAGAGGCAAAAAAGAGAGAAGAAAATGCAAAATAATCACATTAAGGAAACAATCAAGTTCTTGATTGCAATATAAAAACAGGAGGTGATGCTGTGTGCTGCCTAGCAGACTCCACACAAAGGTTGCCAGGGGAACCATCCTGCTTCTCAAAAGGATACCCCTGTGATGTGTTTGTCTGTCTCTTTCCTTTTCCTTTGGAACTCTCAACCTGAAATCTCCCAGTTTCTGATTGGCTTGGTTTTCACCTCTGAAAAATTCCTCTTCTGCTGTTCATATCATAGAATCCATTATGTTGGCAATATATAAAAAGGCATTGATTTTTTTTTCCACCAGAAGTTATGAGTGCAATATGCAATAGAATTTTCTACACTCCCTGGAGCCCATAAAAAATCAGAAAGTGTAAATTGAGTTTGCCGGTAAGTATCTTTCATTTTTTTTTGTTTTATGGTCTATGTACTTTTAGATTATAAGTTCCTTCAGGGCAGGCACTAGGTCCACAATTTTTCATAGAATTCCCCACAGAAATTAGACAAGCTTACCACTGTGAGAAGTAAATAACTCTTTTTTTTAAGCTCTTATTACATATAGGATTAAAAGTGAATTTTGAAAATTGTGAACTGACTTTTGGGTTCAATTAGATAACTCGGGTATGGACAACCCCTACCCCTTTTTTTCCCTTGTCACAGGTAAACAGATACATCTAAAAATCAAAACAGCAAAGAGAACAATAGTTTTTGTTGCATGATGGGTAATACGTGGTTGAAGTATTTGGAAGCAAAATGAAAGGACATTACCATTGCTTCTGATGTTTATTCTTGCTATTGCCCCTGGTCTTGGTGCAGCTTGTAGTTTGAGGAACAGAGCTGACCAAATGGATTAGTCAAAAACAAACTACAGTAAGACTGTGTAAAACATGATCCAAAATCATTAACAAAGATATTGGTTGAAAAAAACCTATAATGAAGATAAAGACAAAATGAATTTGTAACTCTACTATGAAATATCATAACAAGCAAAATTAATTAATTCCCCTGTAAAATGTGTGGATTCAGCAAATATATACTAGACCTTCATGTATGTGGATGATATTAAGTACAGCCCACATATGAATTTAAAATAGAAAACAACATTTTTTTTATGTTGAGGGAACTTAACATGTGTGAATATGTTTCCATGGGAGAATAATAATTGCTGTTTATAATTCTAGTCTTGCCTGCTTTTTGAGCATAGTTTCAATTTTAGATACAAGTGTTATAGGAAAAAAAAAACCTTCTGACATGTGTTAAGACATCAAAACTGCAAGGAAAAGCCTATTTACTAAGTATATTACAATGCACACTCTGATGCTTAACAGTGATTGTCAACTTGACGGAACCCAGAATTCTAGATTATCTAGATTAAGTACCTAGGTGTACCTTGGGCACATCTATGAAGAAGCATCTATATTCCCTTAACAGAGACAGAAAAGGACCTTCTCTGAATTTGGACAACCCCATTCCTAGAACTGGGTTCCTGGACTGCATAAACAGGAAAAGGGGAAGCAACAGCGCTTTTGCTAACAGCAGCAGTCCGCAACCTGTGCTTCACAACCCCACCAGCTGATCTCTCTCTCCAAACTAACCTGGACTAACTTAACCTTCACCTTCAGTGATGGTAGAATGTTGCAGACAGAGAACCAACTAGCCTAGGCTAACTTTACCCCCCTTAATAAATTCATTGCCTATCAGTGTGTCTTACTTAACATCCTTGGGACTGTCACATGAAAACCTTCAGAGTGTATCAGGTCACTGAGTTGCAGCATCCACCATGCTAAAAATGTTAGCAGGGCCTGTCTGAAGCTAGAGCAGAAGGTTTCATGCTTTGCTGTAACTGGGCTGCCTGAGGTGCCCACCAGTGTTATTTGAAGTTGGTTGACTTGTAAGTTTCTTTGTTCTGTATAAAAACATCATGAAAGAGTTTCCGCAGTAGAACCTGGAGGTTAGGGTGACATAAATCTGTGCTCTGGGGTCACAGTCATTCATATGTGACTCCAGAATAAACTGTGCCTTGTCCACCTTTAGGTGAGAGCTGTTTTCACATTCATAGAAAAGAAGGACTTCTGCCTTCCCCGCTGCCTTTTCTCCACAGCATTACCATTTTATACAGTTAAAAAAAAAAAAAAAGAAGAAGATGATGAAATAAAGGCCAGGAGACGTGCGCATGTCAAGTTGTCCCAACTGTGAAATCTCTACCTGGGGGGCAAGTTTGCTGGCTCTAGGCCTCAGCCTTTCCCCTCTCCCAGCATGGGATTGGAGAAGAAATTTTACCTCTTACTGTTCCAGTCCTCTGATAATGAAGGGAAGAGCATGCGTGTCTGTTTTTAGGGTACGTCCTTTCCTGACAGGAGAGTTACACAAGCACATGAGGTTACATGAGAAGAGGACTCTGGCTGAAGCTGCTTTGATGAATTATGTAAAGTCATAACTTGGAGCTGAAAAGATGGCTCATCAGATGAAGCGCTCGCTGCTGCAGGACTTGAGTTCAGACCCCGAGAACCCAAATAAAGGCCGGGTGGGCATCTTGCATTACCTACTGCCTGTAATCCTAGCACTCGGGAGGTAGAGATAGGGGGCTCTCCTGAGCAATCTAGCTAAGTAGACCAACCAACTGTGTGAGCCTGGAGTGTAAGTGAGAATATTCAACTTATAGGGCAGAGAGTACCCAAGAAGATATTCAACAACAGTTTCTGCCTTCCACATGCAAACACATATAAATGTGCATGTGCATATACATACACCCACACACATACACTCATGCACACTGCACACACAAGCTCATGCATTAAAAAAAAAAATCTTAGAACTCCGTTGAGATTTGAACTCTACTTATTTGATTGAGTAGAGATGGAAAATTTCAGCACTGCTGGAAGCTCCTTATCATGGATTTGAGGTTCTGTTCATCCACCTACCCTCTGCTGTAGCATGGGCCTGTTATTTTTCTTTTTTCTTTTTTTAAATTTATTTATTGGGTTTACATCCCAATCACTGCACTTCTCCCCATCTCCTGCTCTCACAATCCCTCCCTCCATGCCTTCTTCCCCTCTCCTCTGAGAGTGTACAGGCCTCTACTGGGCCCCATCAAAGCACATCAAGTCTGCGGGGTTAGGGGTTAGGTACATCCTCTCCCACTGAGACCAGTTAAAAGAATGTATTCCACAGACTGTCAACAGCTTTAGGGATAGCCCCCTGGTCCAGTTGTTCAGAACCCACATGAAGACCAAGCTGCACATCTGCTACATATGTGTGGGTGGCCTAGGTCCAATCCAGGTATGTTTTTTTGGTTGGTGGTTCAGTCTCTGAGAGGCCCCAAGGCTCCAGATTAGTTGATTCTGCTGGTCTTTCTGAGGAATTCCTATCCCCTTCGGGGCCCTCAATTCCTCCCCCAAATCTTCCATAAGATTCTCTAAACTCCATCCAATGTTTGGCTGTGGGTCTCTGCATCCATCTGAGTCAGCTGCTGGGTGGAGCCTCTCAGAGGACACATGCTAGACTCCTGTCTGCAAGCATAACAGAGTATATATTAACAGTGCCAGGGATTGGTGCTTTCCCATGGATGGGTCTCTAGTTGGGCAGGTTATTGCTTGGCCATTCCCTTAGTCTCTGCTCCATTCCTGTATTTCTTGCAGACAGGATAACTTTTCGGTCAAAAAGTTTTGTGGGTGGGTTGGTGTCCCTATTGATCGACTAGGATTCCTGCTTGTCTACAGGAAGTGGTCTCTTCAGGTTTCATACCCCCCAATGAGTCTCAGCTTTTCAATTTAGTCCTAAATTCCTCATTTGTAAACGAGGAAATGAGGGACAATGCCTGTATTTCTTTGTATAACACATAAGACATGTTGCAAAAAAGTGACTTATTACAAAGATAAAGATGTTGTTTGTTTGGGGAATTGGGGTTGTGGCAAGAAGTGCCTGAATCATCAGAAGAACCAGTTTGGATGTCTTTGGGACTACAAATAGAGGCAGCCATTACCTGCAGTATTAAACTCCGTCTGTGTTTTGTTTAGCCTTTTAGTAAGCATTCATAGTTGTATCAAAGTTATCCAGTTGCATAGCTTTCATCCTGCCACACTTTCCTCAAGGCAGTCAATTCAGTTCTGCCCTTCTCTGCGCTTTCAATCACCCATGGCACATATTTAGGTTTCAATAGGTGTCTGTTGAAAAGATGAAAAATAGTTCCTTTTAATCCCAAGAATATCTATTGTGAGTATCTTGTCTCTGGTTTTTCTGAAGTCATATTAACTGGCCACCGAAGAAATTCTTTCTGAACTCTCCAAATGCACTTTTTTATGGCAATGGGCTAAAGATGTATTGGATGTGATTTTTGCTCAAGAGAAGCATGAGAAACAGAAGTCTTATGTAAACAAAATTGCATTTGAAAATTTTTTTTCTTCAGAAGCCTTTTGTTTCAATTCTTCCTCTTTTTCTAATCTTTCATTAGAGTAATTAAAGAAAAAGAACCAGACAGGAGAAAATGTCCCAAATTTACAGCAGCACATGCATATGCGGATGATGAGTTAAACAGTTGGGTCCCTATTTCCCCTTCCTGGTGTTCTCTGTCCAGACCCAGGGCCATTCAATTTTTGCTTTTGAATCAAATTAGGTTTGTCCTCTCTTGAAAGCAATACACTATATCAAAATCCTATAGCTTGTGTACCCTGTAGGCAGCCAATTGCCGGCTGGATGAATTTGGTCTGACTCTGCCTGCTACTGACTCCTACAGGCACTGAGGAGTTTCTGCCGTTTTCCAAGATCTTCTTCATCTCACATCCCTTGATTCATGCGGCATCGAGTTATATAGTCCTTTTCCCTGATGATTTGGTTTCTGTCAGAGGAATCGCACAGGAAGTTTGTACATCTGGGTTTTAGAAGCAGATGTGAAATTATTAATGAGCTTCTACATGTCTGCGTGAAAAGGTTCTACTTCCTCTCATGCTTTCCCTGCCCTCTTATGGTCTCAGAAGGGTTTTCATGTCAGTTCCTCAACTTACATGACCGACAAATCCACCAGATCTTATTTTCTGCATGTAGCTCAAGAACTGTTTCTAGGCCTTGCCAATTCTCTCTGACTGCTCCTTACCCCAAGCACCACAGAAGTATATCTACATTAAGATATATGACCAACATTGTTAAAGAACTGAACTACTATTGTTAACTATAACTGCTATCGTTTGAAGACAGTGAAGCCATTTATCACAGAAGTAATGTGAGAATATTAATGCATTTCTTCCATGCATGATCGATTTTTGTGTTTTAAAGAAAAGTAATACATCCAGAAATCAATCTCGATGTCTTGAGTCATGAAAGAGAATTATTTATGGAATTAGCTTCAACTTTGGAATGAGTATGAGAATGATATGGAGTGTGTGATAAAGAGTGAGCTCATCAGAGCAAGAATGGGGTCCAGGCAACCACAACACGAGTTCTGCTGAGAAGGGGGAATTTCCTTCAAAGTCTGTCTCGGAGTAAGGGATCATTTAGCATAATGTCCTCTAAGTTCTTAATTGCATAGAGGTTTGAATTTCTTCACACTCTTGCCAACATTCATTATCTCTCCAACTGAAAAGGCAATTGCTCTCCTAGCAAGTGTGAGATGATATATCATTATGGTAAGTGAGATAAGCCAATCAAAAAAATCTATAATAATACTATATGTGGTATCTAAAACAGTTACTCACTTGAGCTTGGTGAGTCTCCAGATCCAGATAAACTAATTAATTTAATTAATTCACACTCACACAAACATATTAATGGCTGTTGCTCATCCTGGATGAAGGGTTGAATGAATAGAAACATTGATATACGTAAGCTAAATAAGCTCCAGAGATCTGGTATACAGCATTGTGCCCACTTATTACACCCTTAAAATCTGGTAAGAAGCTAAACTCAATTTAAATTTGATAAACAGGGAGAAGTGGGGGTGACCTATTTCATGAAATGGGTCATGGCTTAGATTCAGAATTGCTGGAAATAATGTATAAAATCAGATGATGAGCTTTCTGAATAGACTCATCAAAACTTTCAATGTTGGCTTATCTGTGCACGCTAAGTCCTCAACCACTTTGAAAAATATAAGAGACATGTCTTGGTTCATAAGATAATGCAATTCAAATTATTATTTTCCTGCTGCTATTTCTTCTGTAGACAGTTGGGTGTTTTTGACCCAACTTGCACAAACACAGGATAACCTGTGGGCCCATTACAGGCTCCTGGTTGGGTAAATAATCAAAATGAATCTCAGAAGCACATGTGTAAGGCTTGTCTCATATTCAAAAGCATTTGCTTCTTGTGATTCTAAGCTCTCTTCTAAAGGAAAATAAAATGTATTGGGCTCAAAGAACACAATTCAATTTCTTCTGTTATTGTTTTTTTTTGTTGTTTTTTGTTTTGTTGTTTTTAGTTTTTGTGAGAGAGAGAGAAAGCCTGGCTATATAGCTCAGGCTAACAATGGACATGTGACCCTGCTGAGTCTGTACCTCCACTGCTAACATTATGCATGTGCACCACTCTACCAGCATGAGCTTCCACCTGTTGTGATGCCTCGAAGGCCTATGTGACGCTTTAAGGCTTTGGAAAGTGACGGTAATCACTTCACAAATGGATTGATTTGTTTGTTATGTGCATGTAAGTGGGCTTACGCATGTTCCTTACCAGGAAGGGTTCAGAAGGCATAGGATCTCCTGGAACTGGCATTACATGTGGTTATGAGATACCTGGTGTGGGTGCTGGAAACTGAATCCAGGTCCTCTGTAAAAGGCCTAAGTCCTCTTAGACACTGAGCCATCTCTTCAGCCCCCCAGTGTAAACACCCTTAAGCTAGGTTCTCACCAGCCATATTTTTATGCCTCGTTGAAACTTGCTCTGCTAATGGTATCAAAATTGAGGATAAATGGGATCCAGTAACCATATTTAAGTTCTATGTGGGTTACATTTAAAGTTAGCTTATTGCACATGCTAATAGACCATTCAGTCTGTACAGTTTATAGAAACAAGGTTAATAGGTTGGGAAATGACTCAGTGGTTCAAATGCTTGCCATTCAAGCATAAGGACTAGGGTTTGGATCCAGAGGAACTCCTGTACACTCTGAATAAGCAAGACAGTAGCCTGTAATTCCAGTGTCAGCAGGCAGAGACAAGGTATCCCTAGAGCAAGCCTTCTAGAAAGCCTTGGTTTACACTGGATTTTGCCAAGAGAGTCAATGTCACTGAAGAAAGTCGAGGGGGGATAATAATCACCGATTCTAACCTAGGACCCATACCCACATGCCTGCACACACGAACACACAGAGAACATGCTTACACACATGCACACCAAACACACGAGAAAAATTGACAAAGAAAAAAAATATAGTAATATCTCATGGAGAATATAGTGATTAAAGAGTGATCATTCTTGAGTCAATGGTATTAATGTTTCTGGAGGAACAACACATTGCTTACAGTGTGTCTTTCCCTAAAATCCTTCCCAACTGTATACAAAGCAGGATGGTATTGTTACTAATCCCTTTTCTCGACTCTAACCAAAAAACTTCCAAGTCACACATTTAAAAGAATTATCCATTGTTCTCATGCTGGAGAAAACATTTCTTACAGTTTTATTGGAAAAAAAAAAAAAACCTTGGCATTCTGATAGACTTTAGGATAAGACAAATACTTCTCCACAGAGAGCAACGTGAATACACTGCATTACAAATTCACATTAAGAAGCAATTATCAACAGTTGGAGGAACACTGGGCTTTCAAGGCATCAAAACAGGAAGGCAATTGAATAAAAATAATTTAACTTCCAATCAGGTTGAGCACAGAAAATGCCCTCCATTGTTAGCACTATCAGCCCACTGTAATTAATTAACATCAGCAACAACAGCAAAAGAACAAAATCTTGTTGCTGTGAACACTGCTGACGAGGGGAAGAATGTTCTCCCCATTGATCAAAGATTGGGCTTTTCCTCTTGTTTTAATTACCTTGGAATAAACAACTATCATTCCATCTCTGGGTTGCCTTGCTAATTCACAGCTTGAACACCATACATGGAAACTTGCTTTGTGGAGAACTAAGCCTTTGCCAGCTGAGGGTTTGACCTTATCATTCGAATAGGATAGTTTTGAGAACAGTTCCCTCACTTGCAACATTTCAAGCTAATAAATCCCCTTCACATTTCTGACTTGAGTTCCTAAGTGATATATAACCCTTCACTTGGTTTAAGCTTGAATTCAGTTTTGTAAACAAAGCCACTGGCTACAGTCTTTGGCGGGGGAAGATGTACAGTTTTTGATTTGTTTATCCAGCTGCAAGAGAATTTGAGAATCTTGTGCCTTACCAGCTGCAGCTAGTATGTGCTTCATGGGAAGATGAACAAACTGACTAAATTAACTAACAAGCAAATAACTGACTGACTAACCAACCAACCAACGGAGGACTAATAAGCAGAGCCAGAAAACAAGCAAAAGTTCTTCTTAAGATCTTTTCCCTTCTGTTTTTCCTTTTGTGTTTAACGAGCTTTTTCCTCACAGGCATCAAAACTTGGAAGGATTCTTTAGGTGATCATGACCCCTTCCAACAGCAACTTTCACATGCTCTCCCAAGCCATGCACCACTTTTGCCCAGTTTGCCTCTGAGGTATAGCCTGGGTTTGAAAACTGTGGCTCATTAATATCCCTTTGAGGTCACAAACAGATAATAAATTCAATGGTTAAATATCTTTACGTGTAGTTCACTTAAGGCTTCTCCTATAGTTTGTTACATTATCAAAGTCTTCTAGTGAAACAAATCCGAGAGAGAGAGAGAGAGAGAGAGAGAGACAGAGAGACAGAGAGACAGAGAGACAGAGAGACAGAGAGACAGAGACAGAGAGAGAGTCTGTCTATCTGTCTGTCTGTCTGTCTGTCTGTCTACCAGACACTGGTTTCCTTCTGCCTCTGAGCTCAAGAATGAGGCTGAAACATCAACTTCTAGTTTTTCTCCTTCTGAGACTTTTAGATCCAGACTGGAGCTACAACAGAAGCTCTGGGACTCGGGGTTAGCAACCTAAGATACCTTCTGGTAGACAGAGGATGAGTTTTCCTTTATTATCCTACCCAGGGCTTCAGTCGAGTAGGTGATGCTGAGAGAGGGTGAACTGCTCTGCTTCCCTCAGTGATTCTAGCAGCATCTCATCGAGAAAGAGCCTCACAGATGTGGTTAGAACAAGGTTTGGGCAACAATATCTGGGATCTTGCAGCGCATTCAAGTGGTGCCACGGGCCTTATTGTCTTTAAAGGACACATTGCTCAGCAAGTTATATCAAAACTAACACAGTCAAAAATCGTTTGAAACCATGTCTCAATAAATAAAATTAATTCTAGATCACCTTATGTTTGGAGTGTCAAATTAATTAGGGAATTTTTTTTAAAGTTTAGTATTATAATCTAAATAGTACATCATTTACAAAGATGGGTCTTTGTGTTTAAAGGAAACTTTGTCACGATCATATACATTTTGTATGTGCCATTTCTAGAATCCTTTAAATCTTCATATTGCCATAATAAAAGTGCTAGTAGTATTTTCCCAGTGCATGTGAGAGTTTCATTATGCAAATTGGACTTAGAATACTCTACAATCTATCATAGAAACTTTAAGATACAAATGACATTTAGGATAATTTACATTCTATATGTGTCTTTCCTCCAGAAAAGAAACATCAAACTCACACAATGTGAAATGGGCTTTTCAAACTATCTTAAGCTCTCTTTGTTTACTGCATAGATAGAAAACTAAATATTTTCCTAATTCACTTACAAACAGAATTTCAAATGGTATTTTGCTTCCCCCCCCCCAATCAATTTGCACTAATGGGAAATTCCAATTGGATTCAGATTGAGTTAATTGGGACAAAAAGTAAATCAGACATGTTCACATGCAGATTGCAACACAATATTTCATGGTAGCTTTAGTAGCATCTACTAGTTTTGGCAAAAATTATTTTTGTAATTAACAAAGGCAGCAAGTTTCCATAAGTGATAGAGTACCAATCTTTTTATTGTACAGTTGGGTAACTTATAGTTTATCTCGTAACACTCCATTACCGAGTGCACTGGTCAGGTAATTTTGTCTGCAGGATACATACTTAGAACATTTGAACAGGGGTAGCTAAATGACACACTGTAGCCACAGGCCAATCACTTGTGACAGATGAAGAAACTAAGCCTGAAGGTTCAAAATATCCCTTCCATCTCTGAATGAGGATTGACCATGAGAGGAAATCAAATATGGAATGACTCAGGCTGATGTTGTTGTTATAATGTTTAAGTATTTCTATGATAACTATTACAATATTGAAGCATTTCTTTTTCTGGGAATCTCCTGTATGGCCTCTGTTGTCCCTCAAGGGCCAAATAGGCTTTTTCTTGAGAAACTAATAGGTAATAACTGATATTGTAGGAGACAGCAGTATGCCAGGTTTGTATAGTATGTGCCAACTAATCGTTCGGTATTTGTATTCTCACCCTTGGATAGGACTCTGCTAAAGAGTGCTTTCTATCACACACAATTATGCCTTTCCTTAGTAAACATGTTATTGAAGTCCCCTTGATTCTTAGATTTAAAACAAAAGTAACATGTCTTTATTTCTCTTTAGAAAAATAATGCCATTGTTGTTTGTGTAAGAGAAAAAACAGAAGGGCTAGGGACTCAAACAAACCTTCTGTCACTGGGGGCAGCTCATCCAAGAATGCCAATTTATAAAATTTAATTTTTTGACAGGTGGGTAGCAGTCTTACTTCCCTTGTGAAATGCTTAGCAAGCTGGAAAAAAATCCAAGACCATAAAAGGAATCTATCTCCAGCACTCATAACAGATAGAAAGCACAGTCATGAATACATAAGATTTTATAATTGTTCACATCCATAATTTATGACCAAAGTTGCTTTTCAGTAAGATGCCAAGAGAAAACAGGCCTAGGGACCATTAAGCTACACAACACTGTGCTACTGGGTAATTTTATCTTTGACTTCAGGAAATATTGTTGGTATGACAGTATCCTTCACATTTACACCTCTTGGCATCTGGCTTTGACAGCTGCATTTAGCAACAAAACATGCAGAATAAGTGTCTTCCTAGTATTGCTTGTTAACCATAAATTACTTCCCAAATTCTCAAAATGCAAAACCCCCAGACTTTGTAGACCCTTGATCAATAATGAGCGAGCCATTATACACACACTGCTGGGATGATCAGCCCTGATCCGAGAAATGGAAGATAGATTTTTCTGATCTTTCCTGGCACCTAATTCAGCTGCAAAATAAATGTGTCATAATTTATTTAAAATTTCAGGGAAAGGAGAAAGCCCAAAAGCTCCCAGAGTCTAATGTACTTACTTCATGGAAAAATTGTAAACCACCGGATGACTCCTGCTACTGGGATTTAAAGCTAATAGTAAATGGAGTGGTATAGTGGATAAGCCCAAAGACTGGAGAAGCCAGATCTTCAGTGTAAACTCGGAATATTCTTGTTTGTGAACCTGACATATTGAAAAACTCATGTTTAAAAACTATGCAGTCAGTTGTAAACTAATCCTCTGTATCCACATAAGTATGGCAATGTGAAGACATATGCATAACTCATTCATTCCTTCGAAAAACCTGCTGACATATGTGAAATTTCCAACATGGCTTCTGCTCTGACAATCTCAATGAATGTGCATACGGAAATCAGACAATGATAGCATGAACTCAGAGGAGGGTAATGACCATAGATGTAACAGGAAGAAAAGCTGAAGCCAACTACTTACATTTATCACTCACCTATTATGTACAAAGCGAATAGCATGAGCCAAGCAATATGTAGAGGGGAACCACTGAGCAACAAAAGCACATGCATGGCAAGTATTCACTGATAAGTGGATATTATCCATAAAGTACAAGGTATCCATGCTACAATCCACAAACCCAAAGAAGCTAAACAAGAAGGAAGACCCAAGCAATAATCTCACTTAGAAGGATGAATAAAATAGTCATAGGAGGCAGAGGGAAGGAGGGAACTTGGAGGGAGGGGTGAAGGAAGGGGAATGGGGGTGGTTCAGGATCAGTGTCAGGAAAGACAGGCGAGCAGGCCAGAGGGCCTGAAGACTGAGTAGAAATGATGCCTGGTAGGAGTGTTGTTGTGGGGAGCATATCAAGGATGTGCCAGAGACCTGGGATGGGGGAGGCTCCCAGAAGTCAATGGGGGTGACTTTAGTTGAGACACAAGTTTGTTACCTCCCATGAATGGGCATGTAAATTATACTTGTAAATAAAACTTAGATTATTAAGTAAATAAATGAAAACTTTCAGGAAAACAAAAAAGTTCAAATAGAAGAAGCTGATAAGAACCATCCAGAGATTGAAGACAAATTAATAGAATGATATAACCCCAAGAGAGAGTATGGATAGGAATGATAATTACTAACCCTGGGTTTGATCCTTAGCACTGCAAGTGAGCCCAGAACTCAGATGCTGCGGGGGGGGGGGG
>NC_034598.1:76727930-76730710 GCF_900095145.1 Mus pahari | reverse complement strand
ACAGACAGAGACAGAGACACAGAGAGAGACAGAGAGACAGAGAGGGAGGAAGAGAGAGAGAGAGAGAGAGAGAGAGAGAGAGAGAGAGAGAGAATAGAAACAAAGGACAGAGACTTTTGAAAAAACAAAAATTTTAATGTACATTTAAATAACTAGTGAGGGAAGATAACACATCTTTAAAACAAATGAAGGCCTAAAGAAGATTGAAAGATTAAAGAAAAACTCTCATCAATTAAAGTTTAAACTGTGTACATCAAATATTTCAGAGAAAAAGTGAAAAAATTCAAACAATACATGAAAAAAAACTATTAGGAAGCAGAACAAAAAAGGCAGATAATTGTGGAATCCACTCAGAAGTTTAGACTTACCATTCAAAGGTACAGAAGAGAAAGAAGAAAGGAAAGAAATCAGTGACATAAAACAAGAAAGGTTCTGAAAAAACTGAACAGTGTGATTTCCCACACTGCAAAAGACCACTGAGTATTTACTACTGTGAATAGCAATAGAGCACATATAATCCTACCATTCCACAGTAAGTGCAGAGACTAAAGAAAACTCCTGAAAGCTTTCAGAGGTTGATAAAATACACACAATGAATATAAAATCAATAGGGCATCAAACCCTCAACAGCACCCCTGGGAACTGAGAGTAACGCAATGTTATCATCCAATTCTGTGAAGAAATTCTTCTAATACCATAATCTGTACCATTCACCATTAAGATATTTGTGGATACATGTTTTTACACACAAAAATTCACAAACATGGACATGCTCTAAGCCATCTTTTTGTAAGTCTACTTGAAGAGAAATCC
Organism: Mus pahari; assembly: GCF_900095145.1. NCBI lineage: Eukaryota > Metazoa > Chordata > Mammalia > Rodentia > Muridae > Mus > Mus pahari. Next base: position 76,729,897 of record NC_034598.1, on the reverse strand, counting down.
CCTCACGAGTCTGTGATTTAGATATGAGTAAAAAATTGGAAATGTTCATGTGCTAAAGAATAATCGATTTGTAATAAATATTGCAACTAATAACACTTGACAGCTGGTGGTGTGACTGGTATGGATTCTGAAGCCACTGTTAGTTAAACAAAGGAGTTGGCAAGGAAAGTTGGATATAGGCAAGAAGAAGGGCCGGCTAGGACCAATGAGGACATACTGAAACCCTCATTTGGCCATAGGGTAGCCAGAAATGTACAAGAAAACTTTCTGAGAAGAACTTACATCTGTTTTCTGCTAAGCATGTCCAGACTCAGTGCATGCAGAAAGTAGAATGTCCTGTAGAGATGTACAAGCCCTGACTGAGAACTCAAGGAAGAATCTGAGAGGAGCCAGAGAGTCTGTGGTACAACATACTTCACTGCAGGCTGGATGAGAGGGGCTAGAGTCTGTGATACAAGGCAGGGATGAGCTACCATCTGACAGGCTGTGATTTTTGCTGCACTTCTGTCCCCAAAACCTGGAGCAAATGTCTTTTGCAGTCAGTACTAACCCAAAATCCTTCAAGAGGTACTGGGGCATTATGAGAATAGAATTCTACTTGATGCAAGTGAGTACAATCTAGATCTGTCACAAAGGGAAAGATTAGGGACTCAGAATAATCTACTAACAGAGTGAGACAACCTATTCCAAGGCAGGTAGGGAAGAGAACATCATAAAAAATACAGCTGAGGAAAACACTTCAATTCGGATTAGAGTCAGAAGCAAGGAGCTCTAAAAAATTAAATAAATAAATAAATAAATAAATACAGATTAAAAAAAATGTGAACCAATAGACAGGTGTTTGATTATAATTAGACATGTCTTTCACTTCTTGGTGGAAAGTAATTAAAACTTCAGAGGAGAAAAAGAATACCTATACAAGAAACAAAGTGTAATCACAATTTACAACACTGCAGAGTTCTTAATGATGTTTACATCATTGTAATCACTGCTCCATTGAACAGTGATTCAACACAAAAGAGATACATGAAGAAAAGTGGAGGGGGGGTCTGTGGAAAGCAAAGACAATCTTAGGCTAAAAAGAATTCAGAATCGAATACATTTACTTTAAACAATAACATTTCAGATTAATACGTATATTTATTTACCTACTAAGAGCAATTACATATGTACATGGTAAAATAATAAGTAGTTATGCAGTGAGAGGAATATTTTAAGTCATTGCAGTTAGTCTAAATAATAATATAGTAGCGAGAGATCCTACTTTTCTTTCATTCCCTGCCTGCACACACAACTGTATAATGCAAAGCCTAAACTAAAATATTAACTTAGTTAATAGTAATTATATTGGACTGGAAAATATGATTCAACATTAAGAGCACAAACTGCTATTCTAGATGACCAGAGTTTGATTCTTAGCATCCACATAATGGCTCAAAACCATCTATAACACTAGGTCTATGGGATCTTACATGCTCTTCTGGCCTCCTTGGGCAACAGGCACACATGTGATTCTCAGACATACACGCAGGCAAAACACCCCATACATACAATAAATAAACAGCTGATTAAAATAGTATTTTCTTTTGGGGGAACAAAAAAAGGGGGCCCAGGGGAAGGGGGTAAAGACCCACGCCCTGCCAGAGTTTTTCCTATTCTCCAGTTTGTCAGGTGTGGGAGAGCTGCCATACACTTTCCACTTATCCCTGGGCATTCCCAAGGGGCAGCCCTACCTGGGAATCCTGAAGCTAACTTGCTAAAGCCTCGGGCTTATAGAAGAGAGGAATGAAGGAAGAGGTTCCCAACACTGACAAGAGTGAGTGCAGCAGATCTTGACTGGAGCACAGGAAGGCCTTCTAACTGGAGATTAGAAACAGCTCATTAGGAGAAAGGCTGTCCCATCCTCCAAGTGTAGTGGGCCTTGATGAGCAGAGACATTCTATGGTTTTAGAGCTTTATTATAGAAA
>NC_034598.1:76706036-76727579 GCF_900095145.1 Mus pahari | reverse complement strand
TAGAGAGAAAGAGAGAGTAAGAGAGAGGAGAGAAGAGAAGACAAAGAGAGAGGAGAGAGAGGGAGAGGGAGAGAGTGAAGGGTGAGAGGTAAAAGAGAGACAAGAGAGTATGGTGGGGCTGAACAGCCCTTTTTATGGTCTTCACTGTTGCTAGGTAACTGTGGAGGAGTTTAGCCTGAAGGTCAGAAACTTGGGCCATTGCCTACTTGACTACTAACCATGCTTCTCTTGTGGGGGCTGTGGGGGGCAGTAACTTAGGCAGGAGTCAGAGTTCCAGGAGCATAAGGGAATGCCTACCGTGTCATTAAGGTGAATTATCACCATTTCTGGGGTTCAGACCTCAGCTCAACTGGAGACCAGCCTGCAATTCCTCACAATGTCTCTACGTTCGTCCTCCAATGATAAGTTTAGTATGCTGAAACATGGTGTCAGTAATATGAGAAACTTTGCATAGGGTACATGTTACTTGAGGACTATATATAACGTATATACAACATTTCTAAAAATATAAAATGGATAAAGGATATTGAATGCTGTTTGCAGGTTCTATAAGAATAGTGTATGTGTTGTGTAAACATCTTGTTCTACAATAATGTGGCACAGCAAGCATTCCTTGGTTGATTTTCCACAGCTAACTCCTTTGCCTTACGTAAAGCTCTAGGGATAGGGTAAAGATGGTTGTTTTGTTTGGTTTTGGTGTGCACTGAGGGATCTCACCATCTCTAGGACTCCCATGTAGCATGGGCTATTCTCAGACCTATAGTTGCCTGCTTCAACCTCTCAAATGCTGTAGTTATAAGCTTGTGCCACTATCCCCAGCTTTAAGCATCTTTTTATACATGTAGTTACCATGTGTTTACATAGAGTATGTGCATATTTTCTTTGGTGAGGTGTCTCTTCTCATTCTTTTCCTGTTTTAAATTGAGCTGTCTTCCTTATTGCAGGATTGTAATAGTCATTTGTAGTCTTAAATAAAGCTTTTTTATATAAATATTCATTTTACAAACACAATGTCCAGAGTTTGACTCTTTGTATTATTTTAACAATATATTTTATCAGAAAATAACTTTCACATGGTAAATTTTTAGATGTCAAAGTTTTTCTAGTGGAAATAGTGTAACATAATCAGATAAAGATCTCTCATGAATTAACTGATCACAAGATTATGGCCATAATGCTAGGACAGACAGAAACCAACACATTCTCAATTCAATGCATAGGATATAGGGTAGATGAAGTTAGAACTTGGAAAAGGAATTCTTTAAAATCAGTGAGAAAGAATTTGGGGGAGGCTACAGGACTAACCACACTGAGAAATACAAATGGAGGTCCTCTGTATTTGTGGCAAATCAAATGTACTCATGTAAACGAAAAGGCAAATAGTCTAGACTGTGTTTGGGCTATGGTGGCGCACACCTTTGATCCCAGCACTTGGGAGGGAGAGGCATGTGGTTCTCTGGTTCTTAAGGCTAGCCTGATCTACAGTGTGAGTTCTGGGATAGCCAGAGCTGCACAGGGAAACCCTGTCTCAAAAACAAAAACAAAACAAAACAAACAAACAAAAAAAAAAAACCAGAAAGACAGGAAGAGAGAGAGAGAGAGAGAGAGAGAGAGAGAGAGAGAGAGAGAGAGAGAGAGAGAGAGAGAGAGAGAGAGAGAGAGAGAGAGAGAGAGAGAGAGAGATCCTATTTTTGACTTGAGAAATCCTCAAGGCAAAGTACAGATTCAGCCACATAGAAACAAAAAGACATCTTCTTCAGACCACCACAAAAATTTTTTTGAGAAAAATACAAAGCTTACATATACAAAAGAATATCACTAATTCTCAACAGCTCTTACAAATGGAACAATAGCAGAAATCAAAAAAGAAAACATTTTTTAAAAGCCTCTGGAGGGCTGATTCGTGAAAGAAAGGCTAAAGAGTGATGAGCATAAATAAGGAGTTACAGATATTCATTCGAAAACTATAGTTATTTATCATCTGCCAGCTTATATAAGGAATATATAAACAGAAAGCTCTAGTGGTAGAGATGCAGGTTGGAGTGGAGACACTAGCCAACCATGGTAGGGTTCAATTGCAAGCATCAAAAAAAAAAAGGGCAGTCCAAGAATCATCTCTACTGTGACAGAAAACACTATGTGATAAGAAAATTACTGTATTTTTGAAGAAAGTCAAACAATGTATATTATAGCATTTAAAAACAAGTGGAACCTATGACTCAACAATCCTGCTGTTTAGAATTCATCTAAGGGAAATATTTGGCAGAATTAAAGGTCCCTGTCTCCTTTGAAATGGCAAAAATATGGAAAATTGAGTGTGCAGGGACCTAACTAAATTATTCAAATCACTGAATAATGTAATTGCAGAGGTCAATGACACACACAATACTGGGTGCTGAGGCTGCTTAGGAAACTAGTAGTTCACACACACACACACACACACACACACACACACACACACACACAAATAGCAAGTAGAAGTTTTGTTCCAGTGCATACATCAAAAGCACAAAATTATATGAGGCAAAATAGCCACAAATATTGCTGGCAACAGCATCATAGATGAGTTATTCTAACTTGTTACTCTGTACTTCCCATTTCGGACGAAGTTTAGAATAATTCCTTTGATAAAGCTTGAACATTAGGAGGGAAAAGAGAAAGTGAATTCCCCAGTCGGAGAATGAGAGGAAGTTTGAAGATAAACTTTGCCTGGATCAAGTTTTTTTCCAAGCCTGTTGGGAGAGACGAACGCTGTGAGACTGCAGAGCGATCCCAGGGTACCTCTGGATGAGTCAGAAGCTTCAGGCAGGTGCTTCTCCTCCGAGAGTAACAGATGAGGAGCAAAGAACTTGACTGATTAAACGGTGATCCCACGGAGGCTATTTGACAACAAACATGTAGCTTTCCTTTTCCTTGTTTGAGATTCTGAAGACGCCTGACATTCCTTGTCAAAAATTCACTCATCTACCACGCCTCTAAATCTGCCTGTTGTCCTACGTTTGAACTCATCGACAGCACACAGAATCTGTTGACAAATATCTCTCTCTCTCTCTCTCTCTCTCTCTCTCTCTCTCTCTCTCTCTCTCTCTCTCTCACCAAGGCCTTCATAATAGGATGACTCATTCCCTGGTGGGTGGTAGGTAGCTTTGCCCTCGGTCACTAAGTGAATGATTGGAAATGCTTTTGCGGCTGAATGTCTTGAAGCTAAATGATGGGTTGGGAAAGATGGGGTCAGAGAAAGAGCATAGTGCTGCAGATTGTCAAATGGTGCGTGGCAGGCGTCAGCCACGCCATGCAGATGGAGAGGCTATGAATACATTGCAGGTACTGCAGTAATTAGAGCAAGCAGAAATCCACACAGGTTCCCTTGGATATTCGAATATGGTATCAGTATTCTCAAAAATACAGATGGTGTTTCAATACACATAATAGCCTCACTTCTTACCATCTGGACCCGAGAGTCTTTTCTGCCTGGATTCTCTAATCAGTGACCATGTTTTACTGCATTAGAAACAATTAGAAGTCACATTTCTGCTCTCTCTCTCTCTCTCTCTCTCTCTCTCTCTCTCTCTCTCTCTCTCTCTCCTCCACCTCTCTCAGTGTCTTTCTGTATCTCTGTGTTTGTGTCTGTCTCTGTGTGTGTGTGTCTTTGTATGTCTCTGTCTCTCTCTCCTCTCCATTTCTGTCTCTCTTTCTCTCAGTCTCTCTGTTTCTTTCTGTGTGTATCTTGTCTTTCTGTCTCTTTCTCATTTTCTCTCAACTGATAACCTTAGTATGTCTCTGAATTTCTGAATTTCTGTCTCTGACGCTATCAGCCATTTCAGCTTAGAAATGATAGGACCTCTGGTTCTGTGCACGTCTCTGCTCCTCATTCTTCATCCGCTAGAGTGTTTGTAGATGGAGTAAAGTCAGCGCGATAGCAAATGCCACTCTCTAGATGAGAGGGTAGAGACGAATAACATAGAGAAGCAGGGGAAGAAACCGCTGACAGGAACTTTAAAGGTGTGTGGCATGACTGAAGGGGACACTCCTACAGCACAGAAATCAGTGCAAAATAATTGCTCAAAAGGCCTTCCTATCTCAATGGTAGAAAAAAAAATCTTTCTGATATTGATTTGTGCCTTGTTTGCGTTATGCATGAAAGAAAAGGCCAGGCTCCTGGTGCATACATGCTTTGGAGGACCTTCACACTACTGAGCCAACAGCACAGGCAGCACAAAGACATTTATTTCCTGTAACTGAGTTTCTGGGGGGAAATCTACTACTAATTGAATAAGACCAATAGGAAATAAACGTGCTGCACTAGAATTGTGTTGTTCCAAAATGATCCTTTGCAGTCTTAATCCCTGGTACCTATGAATCGGAGCTAATTTGGAAATAAAGCCTTTGCCCAATCAAGTTAAAATAAAATCAAGCTGAGTCGAATGGGCTTTAATTCAATGACTTATGCCATGTATGAACACAAGAACACAGAGATCTAGGGAAGGACACCCTGGGAGGATGGAGGCAGAGGTTTGAATGTAGCAAGTCAATCTCCAGCAACCAACAAAAGCTAAGAGAGAGAAGAGACAGACCTGGGAAGCAACCAGTTTTGCTTGCTTCATGTTGATCTATATCAGTGTCTACGACTTTGAGAGAACAAATGTCTATTGTTGTAAGCAACAGTTTGGGTAAAATTTTATGGAAGCTGTAGTAATCCACTTTCAAAAAGGGTTTTTGGGTAAAATGAGATTCTTTTAATGACATAACAGGGTCATGGTTAATACAAGAAAGATCTCTGGTCAGCGCTCCTTGGATCCACTTAACTTGGTGAAGAATATAGATGATGTCGTCTTTGTTTGCTTTTTCTCCCCTATATAAGAGAAAAAAGATTTCATCTAAGCTAAAGTCATGCTCAATGTCCCCTAGTTCTTAGTTTTATACATGGTTTCCTCATCACCAGGAACCAGGAACTGAAATCAGGACCCAGGATCTGCCACCTAAGATCTTGAAGTAGTGGACTGATACATAATCCAATCAACCTAAGGAACCACCTTGGAATCTATCAAGAGATCCTACCCAGTGATGGCTTGTAGCTCTGCAGGGAAAGAAAATAAGTCTCGGAGTGTTTGCCTCCAACCCAATGCTGTCGACAACAGAGGTAAGCTAAATTAAGAAATAGAGACTAAAGAGATTTCTATGATTGGTTCTATCCCCCACACCTTAAGCTGCAGTGCTGCACATAAATAAAAAAAAATCAATAAAAATGTGACATATTTTCATTATGTTTACATCCTTGATTCATATCTGGTCTCTAGGGAAATCTCAAGTGATTGGACTATGATTTAGGATTTGATTCTTTAAATGAGTTCCTTAGCAGAATGGCTACAGATCCACTCTCTTAAGACTGTAACCTACACTCTCACCAACCAGTCCTTTCACAGACAGCACAGGGTAGAGGATCATACCACCATGTGCTTGAATAAAACTGTCTCACAAGTCAGTATGATGTTCCAGCCTTTGTAGTACATGCTGTGGTTTGATTCTCGCTCCATACTATTATAGAACCGAAGGTGTGTGGGTTACCTTTGGAAGCCCCAAATCCTTCACTTAAGACTCATTGAAACCATACTTTCTGTTGCTCTAGCATAGAGGACCCCTTCTGATATATAACATTGATTTCTATTCTCACAGTAACATACTGCAGAGGTGTACATCAGAGTGGAGGCTCTCAATGTTCCATATAATCTGCCGAACCAGCTTTTATAGTTGACAGCCAGTGGAATTTAGTGCATGGCAGAGATCATATAAATCAGCTGCAACTTTTCAAATTTGTCCTCAGTGATTGAGTATAATTGAGGATATGGTAGTATGGATTCATACCTTAACTGACAGACATTGCCGAGAGAAGATATTCATCATGAGTCTTATTATTGAAAATGTCATATATATTTTTCTATAATATATTCCATAAAATATAATCAATAGTTTTCTCCATCAATGAGATTTTCTGTTAATTTAATAAAAACTCCAGTTTTTAGCCAAAGCATTAAAAAGAAAAGAGAGATGTGGTTCTTGGTCTTGGTGGTCTAAGTACCACAGCCTAAGTTTACTTTGTTCCCAGCCTTTACTTGCAGAACAACTGTGTAAACGAGATTTTCTGGATGAGCTTAGTTTATTTTTCAGGTAAAATTCATGGCTAGATACTACCTGTAAATATTTCACAAACAGTAGTTAGAAGTCTGAAAGATTAGGAAAACCATACGTAATCTAGTCCCCAAACACTTGGCACATGTAGGAGGCGACACAAAGCATTCATTTCCATGATGTCATAAGGATTCAGAGAGCTGTGAGTTGTCCAAAGTTCTTAATCTTTCCTATTTCCCTTCTGTGTCGTGACATCATGCCAGACATGTATAGAATTAGTCATTTAAGAGCCACCACAACATAACAATAAATTTAATAAATAAGATTTTGGAAAGTATACTGTGCAAGCAATTATATAAAAGGGTTTTTCGTTTCACCTAAAGTTACCTTTTTGAACCTTTGCAGGTGCGATATATTCCATTGTACAAAGAGAGCTCATTATTGACACCGATGCTTTATTTTTAGTAAAATCGCTCCCAGAATACTTTATGTCACCTACACACAGAAAGAAATCTACATCTTAAAGAGTACAGCAAAGCTGTCAATTTGAACATGCAATTGCATAACGAACTCTTAAGAACTTATTTCAAGAAGCAGGGTTGGGCGGTAACAACTTTCTCTTGGTGTTTTGCAAGTCATTTCAGCAAGTCAACTCTCCTCACAATATCCTGGTTGACATTTAGGGCAATACTATGCCTCAGCACTTATCTAATGTAGTTGTATAGTGATTGTGAGAAAAATTGATAGTTAACAAATTCTTCCCAGAAGAGAAAGACTACAGCTTTTAGAAATAATTAGGGTGTGATACATCATGATTAGACTTCAAGAAACACAATCTAGCCTAGAAAAAAAATAAGAACACTACTTAAAGTCATTTTGGCTTTTCATCTCTTACAAAACTTTAGATTACGTCTGCGTTTTCAAGCATTATGTAAATATATGAGAAACAAAAGCCTGGAAGGCAATGACTTCCAATTTTTATGATTCTTGTAAAAAAACAATGACATCTAGAAAATATTAGACTCTCCAAATTGCAGTTGAATAATTTAGCAGAAATGCATTTCAAATAATATATTTTAGACAGAACTCTTTCTATTGCTGTGGGACATTTCATAAGACTGAATTCAGACAACCTCTTCATACTCTTCTTGAAATTAAAAAAAAAAAACTGCTTATAAGAGATCCAACTTCCTGTGCACTTTTTCTATTCACAAAATGTGTATGGAGTTTTGTCACAGATATTTTGGACAGCTCCTCTTGACATTCCTGGACTTTTTGGCTCTTCAATGTTCTGAAAGAGGTCAGGTTCTCCTGGCTCTAATCTTCAACATGAGGAGACCTTAAGGCCTAGTTTCTATCTCTTTCAAGAGTTCTAATTGAAATTGAAGTCAAGATCTTTGCAGTTAGGAATGATTTCCACTTAATTTCCACCCAGTGTATTATTAGGCTTAGTCTAAGCTAGTAGAGAGAGAAAAGCTCCTTTAGAAAAATAGATCCAGCAAACAGACTTATCTCTGAAAGTTGTAACAGCTCAAGGAGGTTGAAGTTATTTGGGACCTGTGTTTAGTAGTTTAGTTCTTTCTCTCTCAAATAGAAAAGAATGTGTTTTCTGAGGCAGATGTATTTGTTATTTTTCTACCATAAAAATCACTCTGATTCTTGTCCTGTTTGTCTTAGGCAGATGGGAAAAGGCAGGGGGATCAGGGCTTGCAAATGTTTCCAAAGTATGAGATAAGGCCAAGAGAAATGGTTCATGTTTATAATCCCAGTACTTGGATCCAGGCAGGAAGATTGTCATCCTGTGCTACATAGTGAGGCCCAAGCTTCAGTATGAGACTTTGTTTCAAAAGAGAAAAATGACAGAGTAAAATTTTGTGTTTAGCACCTGTGTTCAGCTGCTACTAATTGAAAGGTACCCACACCATGGCACACACACGATGGCACACCTAATGGCTAAGAATGCTCTTAGTTATCAATGCAGGGCATGTCAAGGTAAAAACAATGTTTAGAAAAATCTAAGTTTGCAAAACTCTCTGAAACATCGGGACAATAGCCCATCTCATCCTAACAAATTAAGGCTAGGAAGATGATTCAAAACATAAAGTGCTTCCTTCATAAACAGAGAGACCTGAGTTTGGATGCTCAGCGCCCATTTAAAATGGGAAGCCTGATGCCTTGCATCTTGAAATCTAGCAATGGGATGATAGGGATAGGAGCATCCAGTTCAGCCAATCAGCAAACTCAGTGGGAGACCATAAAGTTTTAAAAGACGATCAAGTAGAGCAACTGAGGAAGGTACTCAACTTCAATCTCTGAACTCTTCACATGTGTGTTCAGACACATGCGTGCACACACACACACACACACACACACACACACATGGTCAAGTTTATAATAAAGCAAATTATTCATCTTGGACTGTTTTCGCTCCTTCTCCATTCTTCATAGTTTGAACAAAATAGTAGTATTTCTGCTAGCAGACACTCCATCAGACATTATTTGGCAGGAGAGAGTGACAGAAATGTCTTTTTCAATAGCCATGTTTCTGTCTTGTCAGGCTCAGAGGATTTGCTCATATTTACCGAACAATGAGAGTTCTCCTTGACAAATTTATGGGATAAAAAGAAACATAATCCATGTTTGAAAATGCTAAAAATCAAAATATGAGTTAGACAGAAGTGAAAAGTTCTAGACACATCAGGTAATCAGTAAAGAGTCTCATGAGACTCCCTGAACATTTCATAGCAACAAGAGATGCTGTGAACATTTCATAGCAACAAGAGATGCTATCCTGTACAAAAGGGAGGGTGATATTTGGACAGATGGCAAAATGCTTGTGAATACAAAATATATGCTTGGGCCATGGAACTATGGAGCCTTACTTACATAGCCTTTAAGTTTTAACTTCTAGGAAAACCCATTGTTTTACATCTTCTGTATGCTTTGGTTCTAGACCTTTAAGCATACACAATGGAAGTAAGTATTCAAAGCATCCAAATCCTCACAGTTGCAAACATTGCAAGCATTCAGAGAAGTCTAAGATGCAAGTTCATTTCTGGACCTGCTTTAGGCTTACATTTCTTTCATTTGGTGCACACATCTAGAACTTACTGTCTTGCCCTATTGTTTATGACTTAAACATTGGAAAATTTTATTTCTGGGATACCACTGTATATTGTAAAATCTTCTCATTTATATAATACTCTTTACCCACTAATTTTTCTTCTTCCTTTCCATTTGAGGATCTGGATTCTCACATTTTACCTTCTCCTTTGGGATAAAGGAAAAGTAGGTTTGGGAGGTTTCTGGAAGCCTATTAGCATATGCTATTCAATAAATAGTACTGATGCACTTGCTATGAGCATAGTGCTCTGATGTGTAAGGACCTCTCTTAGATGATTATTGAGTTTCTAGTCACACATAGAGACAGCTGAACTGTAAACATCTACAGAGCCAAACAAGCATTTACCTGGCACTCAGAAAAGCAGTAGAAATAAATTGTCTCTATGGTTTAAAACAACTCCTTCCCACAGTGTGATTAGCTAAGTCAGAAATGTATTTTTGGAGTGAGTGATTCACACGATGATCTAAATGTTGTACTTTTGATGCATGAATATGTACAGTTTGTAATAGAATTGCATTTTCTATGAAGTGCAATTTTCCATGACTGTCTTATTATCATCAGACAAAATATCATTTGTCTTATTCCTTTACTGGCACTAAAAGGTATAAGCAAATCAAATATGAAATAAAAACCTGAAGGGGTACTTTACCATCAACCTCTATCTAACTTATTAATTCAGGTGTTGAGGGGGCAACACACTGAAATATGTGCTTGATTCTTATGACACTGTATATTCTAGGAATTGATTTCACACAAGATTAAGGAAATAAATCACTGATGGGCTGTGCTTTTTGATTGCTGTGTTTGTTTTGATTGACTCATGGTGTTAGAAAACAAAGACTACACATGTTGCTAATGAATCTGTATTACCACTTCAAATTCTAGACTTGTGCTATGCATAAGTGCCAAAAAGCACTTTTTGAAGTTAACTAGACTCGAGATAGGTGTTGTATACCAAATAATATCCTTATTTATGGTATCTAGAACCTTCTTTCGTGAGCCTATGACTCTGTCAAATTATATGAAAAATTATCTGCATTATCCCCATGTAAGAATGAAAAAAATCAATAGTAAACAGAACATAAATGAAATAATATCCAGACAAAAGTAGCTTTTTAAGAGGGTCATGATTCAAAGGAACCAGGCTACCTCTGGAAGCTACAAAAGACAAGAAAACAGGTGCATTTTTAGAGCCTTCAGAAAGAAATAGTCCCAGCAACAACTTAATTCTAGACACTGAGACCCATTTTGGACTTTTGACATCCTACCTGTTGTTGTCTGACAAGACTTTGCCTAGAGTGATGCAGCACCCAAGATACCAAGCTCAGGACAGAACAAAGTATGGATACTACCAAAGTTCAGATTGATAAACCAGTGTGTTTCAATGGAGTTACAGGAATATGGGCAAAGGGTTATTTACAGCAGTTACTCACAAAGACAGCTGCCTCACCCAAGCCCACCTCATCACAGAGGGTAAAGCTAGGAAGCTGGACTCTATTGCACAGATGCACGCAGCTTAACACATTGGAAAGTATCTGTACTGGCTAGTTTTGTGTCAACTTGACACAAGCTGGAGTTATCACAGAGAAAGGAACTTCAGTTGGGGAAATGCCTNCATGAGATCCAGCTGAAAGGCATTTTCTCAATTAGTGATCAAGGGGGGAGGTCCCCTTGTGGGTGGTGCCATCTCTGAGCTGGTAGTCTTGGGTTTATAAGAGAGCAGGCTGAGCAAGCCAGGGGGAGCAAGCCAGTAAAGGACATACCTCCATGACCACTGCATCAGGTCCTGCTTCCTGACCTGCTTGAGTTCCAGTCCTGACTTCCTTTGGTGATCAACAGCAATGTGGAAATGTAAGCTGAATAAACCCTTTCTTCCCCAACTGCTTCTTGGTCATGATGTTTGTGCAGGAATAGAAAGCCTAAGACAGTAGTATCCTTTCTGAGTGACTAGGTTAGTCTACACTTCTTCCAGGCAGAGTGGCTACTCTCTGCTTTTTCAAGGCAGATGGTCTTCTCTCAGAGTCTTCTTTGCAGCTGGCTTGTCTGAGAGTGAATTTCAGCAGTCTTTATTATTTACCCTTGGGAGGGAAGAGCCTAGTGAATCTGATTGGTTTCAAGGACTTCCTGAAGCTCTTTTGATGCATTATCTTCTGTTTTAAAGAGATACTCTGCAAAATGGGATATCTCAATCTCAGTGGACAATATTATGTCATGTGGAAGACTATAAACACATTGTACTAAACCACTGGGTGTGCAATTATTCATCAAACCATCCTCCAGTAAAACTAATTAAGTAGAATACTAAAGAAATATGCACTGAAATTAAGCCACTTAAATTTATTCAATGGGTCAACCATTATTCAGGAAGATACTTATCCCTTCCTGTTATATAGTTCTATTGTATAAAATAGGACAACCACCAGAAATTTGTAGAATCATATGAGGATTAACTAAAGCATTTAGAACCATGTCAATACATGTAACATTTATAAATGCTGGCAACTTTTATGATTGTCTTGTAATCTTTATTATAATTTTTAATAAGCTATGATATTTTATACTTCTATATCCTAATCCTCCTCTCCTACCTCTTTGTATAAGGAATCTGAGAAGACTTTCAGAAAATATGAAGGAGGCCAGAAAGGTACCTAGCTTAGTGGTTAAGAATGGTGGCTGCTCTTTCAGAGGATCTGGGTTTAATTCCCAGGACCCACATAGTAACAGCTGGCTCACCAGCATCTGTGACTCTAGTCCTTGGGAATTCGATTCCCTTTTATGATCTACATGGGCATTGCATGCATGTGGTGCACTGACTTACATGCAGGCACAAAACCCATAGATATCAAATGAAAATAATATTAATATTGTATAGGAACACATAGAAGTTAATCAGAGGTAACACTGTTGACCTAGTAAAACATGAATTGCAAGCATCAGAAGTAAAAGATAAAAATCCTTGTACTAAAGGCCCAATCCTGTCGTTAGAATCAAATATGCATATTCCAAAGACATGTCAATATAATCACCAGAATGTACAAATTTGGCATGAACCACACGATACTTAAAATAACATGAGAGCAACGGGAGGTGACTAACTCCACTGTACAAGTCATGGAAAGGCTTCAGGAACTATTTGACTGGGCGAAAGGAAACTACAAAAATTTAAATAAAGTAGAAGGTGAAAAAAAAAGGGTGTTTATAACTAACAAATAAGCCCTTCCTATAGGGTCAACAAATTGCATACATTGTCTTTAACCCAGAAAGCCCACTGTTTTCTAGACAAAAATACATTCTATCCCAATTCAGTTCTAAAACACCTTCCCAAATGCAATCTTATTCAAGGCAGCTACAACACAAAATATCATAACCTAGAAGGCTTTAAACACAAGGAATTCCTTTTCTCGGTGTTCTAGGGGCTAGAAGTCTGAGTTGAGAAGAGACTGAGCCTGCATCCATCACTCCCTTATCCTCAGTGCTCCATGTAGCCATGGGTCTCTGTGCTTACCACCAATCACTGATCAGAGAGGCTTCCCTATGAAAGCTGAGGGTGGCATTTATCTATGAACATGAATATAAATACTGAGAAGACAATTTGATTCTATCAGCTTAGCTAAACAACAGCATTCATATCAAACGAAGAGTTCCATCCTGCACCCTGCCATGGGTTTTTGATCAGGTCTACATTAGTAGACATGGATTCCTTCCTGTGGGTCAAGCACCAAATCCAATTAGGGAGTGACTGGTTACACCCATAACAATAGTGCCACTATTTCAAAAGTTTGGGAACCTTGCGGGTCAGTTATCTTTACAGTTCACAGGGCATGGACCTGGGAAAGAATATGGATGGTTCTTTCTCACCCAGAATTTGAAATACCTTTCATAATACCTTTCGGGATTATGAAAGCCAAGGGCAAACAAAAAGTTTCCAACTCAATTTCGTCTTTGCTTCTCTGTCTCTTGGAACCAATGTGCTATGGTATTTTTAGCAATAGGCTCTTATCTTCTTGTTCTGATGTGCAAAGAGAAATAATAAGAGCTCGTATATGTTCTGATGGCCTTTGGGATTCAGTACTCAAAACTCATATGGAAGAATCTCACCGTTAGCACCTGGGGGAGGGGGGTTGTTTAATAACTCGGGGATTCTAGGATTCCAGAAGCAGTTTCCCGAGCGGAAAGTTGTCAGTGTTACCAATGTAACCATAGAACTCTTGCTGGAATCTGGAGCTTATGTGCAGAAGCTCCTTGACAATGATCCACATGCACCCAGCCCACTCTTTGATTTACTTGCTCTCATTTCCTGCTCCTGCGACATCATCTCACTCTCATCCACGCACAAGTTCTAACATTTCAGCTCTTCTAGAATCTGGAAGAGGAGCTGGGACAACCCCCCCCCTCTCTTATTTGAGGCCAAATATATGCTATGTGACAAGTCAACAGAGATGGCAGATAATGGAACAACAGAAGGAGCTTACCTAGAAAGTAAAATAACCTTATCACCACATTTGGCTATAATTCTTATTTATAAAGCATTCTTGCTTTTTAATAGAGAACTTCAAGAATGAGGCTCATGGATGTTTGACTCAGGGACCAAAACCATATTCACCACCAGCACCAAAAATATAAATAAATAAATAAATAACTTTTCATATAGGGTAGCCCACTGCTCTGTACTGACTATCCAAATACACTGAGCATTTACTTGGTCACACGGTGATACCTTCAAAAAAAAAATAAATAAAATAAAAAGACAAAAAACTCAAATCGCTGCTTGATCTGATATGTGGGGTTTTCCAAGTGAAGGGTAGTAGGTGGGGTGTGAGATTGCTGGAACAAGCAGCATATGGAGGCAGCAGAACCAACAGTGTCAGCAGGATGATGATACAACTGAAGCCCAGACAAACACAAGGAAGACAACAGAGCACCAGTGCTGGACAAACATGGGCTTAGGTAAGAAGATCCTGGTTGCGTGCTCAGATGTGTGGGTTTTACTCTGCCATTGTACTAATCTCAGCAAAAGCAGAGGGTGAAAGAGGAGAAACGCCGAGAAGCTGTACGGTGGGCAAGCATTTTGAAGGAGCAGAGATAACCAGCTAGAGAAGGAAAAGAACAGAGAGTGGGTAATAAGCACAACCAAGACAAAAGACAGCGGGGAAAGAGAGAAGAGGCACACTACGAAAGTGTCAGAATGCATTCCCCAAGACAGTGCTAGGAGCTCTAAGCAACTCACATTCATTTGCTTTTAGTTTTCAAAATAACTCCATGCAAACAGAAGGAGCATCTTTATTTTGCAATAGGAGACTGGGACTAAGAGATTGCACAGTGCTCACCCTGGGGTATCAGTAGCTGTGAACTAGGAGAGCCTGGACTGGGACCCTGTCTGTCGTGTTTCCACTCCTATTCTTGTTTTGCAATAAACCGTCTTTTGTGCCAGAGGGACTGGAGAAATCAATACAGATATGAGAAACCAGGAGGGCAAAATAATAGAAAAAGTAATTAGATCGTGTGGGAGGAGGAAGATGAAGGAGCTGCTTGACTTGAAATGGAGACACTATACTGAAGGCATCACCGTGTGACTAAGTAAATGCTCAGTGTATCTGGATAGTCTCTACAAAGCAGTAGGCTACCCTATATGAAAAGTACAGATTCAAATATCACCAGCAAACAGAATAGCATTTCCTAAGAAATACAGAAAGGGCATGAAGGAATTAAGAGAGTAAGGATGATGTGCATGCATCAGAAATTACATCATTTTGCCGGGCATGGTGGTGCACACCTTTAATCCCAGCACTTGGGAGGCAGAAGCAGGCAGGTTTCTGAGTTCGAGGCCAGCCTGGTCTACAGAGTGAGTTCCAGGACAACCAGGGCTACACAGAGAAACCCTGTCTCAAAAAACAACAACAAAAAAAATTATCTATTATCTATCTTTCTATGCTTTTGACAGAGTAGTTGTTATTAGCATGCTGAACTCAAAGAAATGCTCTAGAACTCTGTATAGTGGTTGATAACCAGTCAGTGCTAGGATCTGAAAGAACATGCATTCATTCCCCAATGCTGTTTAGCCAACTGCATAAGAGTCACACATTAAAATAGCATTCATTAACAAATTTCTGTAAGTCATAAATATTTGCCCAGAAGGATAAAACTGAAGTGTAAGCCAGAGTTTTGCTTAAGGTCATCTATCAAGTGTTTAGGCTAATGGAATACTTGATTTCCTAAAAGTCATAACTCTATGGTCCCTGGCATTTTGCTTATGGTCATCTGGGGACCACTTTCAGTTTCAAGCTCACTACCATAAATATAGAATCAGTCTTGTATTCACATCTTCTTAGCATTTCTTCTCTCTTGCTACAAAAGATTATTTTGGTTAAGTTCACTTGATTAGGATAGGACCACCAGTGAATGCTTCCTATTTTATGAGCAACTAATTTTAGATTTTAATTTTCTGTCCAGAACCCCTTCATAGAAACACTATGTTCACTTGTCTAAGTGGTGTGTGTGTGTGTGTGTGTGTGTGTGTGTGTGTGTGTGTGTGTGTACGTGTGTATTGTATAGAAAGGGTCAAGTCCACAGGACCGAGGCCCTCTCCTACCATTGATTACCAATGAAGCCATCCTCTGCTACATATGCAGCTAGAGCCATGAGTCCCACCATGTGTTTTCTTTGGTTGGTGATTTAGTCTCAGGGAGCTCTGGGGGTACTGGTTAGTTCATATTGTTGTTCCTCCTAGGGGACTGCAAACCCCTTCAACTCCTTGGGTCCTTTCTCTAGCTCCTTCATTGGGGACCCTGTGCTCCGTCCAATGGATGGCTGTGAACCTCCACTTCTGTATGTCAGGCACTGGCAGAGCCTCTCAGGAGTCAGCTATAGCAGGCTCCTGTCAGCAAGCTCTTGTTGGCATCCACAATAGAGTGGGGCTTTGGTGGTTGTTTATGGGATGGATCCCCAGGTGGGGCAGTCTCTGGATGGCCATTCCTTCAGTCTCTGCTTCACACTTTGTCTCTGTAACTCCTTCCAAGGGTATTTTGTTCCCCATTCTAAGAAGGAGTGAAGTAAGCTCCAGTGTAGGGGAATGCCAGGGCGAGGAAGCAGGAGTGGGTGGGTTGATGAGCAGGGGAGTGGGGAGGGATAGGAGGTTTTTGGAGGAGAAACTAGCAAAGGGGATAACCTTTGAAATGTATATAAAGAAAATATCTAATTAAAAAAAGAAAAATGCAAATTTCAGCCAAAAAAAAAAAGAAAATTTATTTTCTGACTACTAAAGATTAAAAAGCTTTGAGAGAAAGAGAGAGAGAGAGAGAGAGAGAGAGAGAGAGAGAGAGAGTTCATTCTCTATCTTTTGTTTTCCAGTTTCTTCTACTGTCTTTTCTTGGAAAAGTTTATAAATGCTAAATGCATCGTCTAGATTGGGTTACAAAATCTTTATCTCCAATTCTGAAAATAGATTATACCAGAATGGGTTTGAAGCCGGGGAGGGATCATGGACAGCACCAGAGAACAGCAGTGTTATTGGTGAGGTTGCAGAGGGGTTGTGAAATAGACAGGACAGGACGCAAGTAGCTTGGCACACCAAGTATTCCCAAGATAATTATGGAACTCTATTAATTGAAGGATGATTTTTGACTATTTCTAATGTACTAATGAACCTAAATAATCCTATGCATCACATAAAAATGATGGCAATTTAGAATGCTTTCCTGGGATTCTCCACACCACTCCAAAGTAGTAAATGTGTGTCTCTGTTCTTAAATAAGAGACTAGAGTAACAGAGACATCCTCTAGGTGAGCTAGACAATTTTTAAGTAGTATATCATAGCTTGTGACAGAGATTAAAGACCACCAAAAATGGGCAGTAATTTCCTTTCCTGGATTGACTGGGGGTAAAGGGGCAGACTTGGTAAGTGTGGCAACCAATTGCCTTGAATTTTATTATTCCAGAAAACAATCTAAGGTGATAGTATGCAAGGTTTTGGGGGAGGAAAGTGTGATTTTTTTTTCAGAAGTTAATACAGTTCTCAAATCCAATCACAGCAGAGGTGTGGAAGAAGACTGAGAGACTGGGTGTAATACCAAGGTAAGATCACCACCTTTCAACAGTTCTACCTATTCAACCCCTTAATTATATGCTTAGACAACCTATAATAAAAGTGCAAAACTAAGGAAAAGCTCGTCAGAGCCTACTTTTAACTTGCAGCATTAAACTTAAAATGTGCATATCATGATCATGTCACATTTACCTAGAGATTAATGAATTTCTATTCTTGACGACTTTGAGGAAAAGGCAAGTAGAAATTCATAAATATGCATTCACTTAACCCTTGGCTGAAGTGAAGGAGAGATTTTTTTTTTTTAATGTAGCAGTGTGTTCTTTAATTAGAGACAAGTACTGTGGTGAATAAAGTCAGCCATTAATGACCCATGTGTATGAAAACTATCAGGACAGAGTCACCAACACATTCGGCCACAGATTAGCTAGTGATGCCATTAGTATCCTAACTTTTTAATATAGAATGTGAGAGATTTAGTGTGATTTCATGGCTTATCTAATCCACCTCCTCAGGGCTACATCATTATCTATTTCCTTCCCCAACAAGGATCAGGCAGCCTTAACCACAGTAGCTAGTTCATTCATTCATTCATTTTTCTTTCTTTCTTTTCTTTTCTTTTTTTTTTTTACTACAGAGCAAAACTTTTGAGAGCAGAGACATTCCTGTTTGGTCCATGGCTGTCTACCCCAAACTTATTGAAAATGTTCTTAAATAAAAATTTATAGCCGGGCCGTGGTGGCACACGCCTTTAATCCCAGCACTTGGGAGGCAGAGGCAGGCAAATTTCTGAGTTCGAGGCCAGTCTGGTCTACAGAGTGAGTTCCAGGGCTACACAAAGAAACCCTGCCTCGAAAAACCAAAAAAAAAAAAAAAAAAAAATTAAAATTTGGTCCCTCATCCCATCGTAGTTTAATCAGATTTGGTCTCTGTATGACACACACCCCCTCCCTGCTTTATTGTCTGTAACAAGTAAGGTTTGGTGAAACATCTTGCAGATAATCTTATTCACTACAAGCCACTGAAGCAAGTACTAATATTCCCACTCTACAAAGGAGAAAACATAGCCAGAAAGAAAGGATTTACTTTCCCAAGAATATGACAATTTGCTTAGGCAAAATAAAGTATCTCTGTTCTGGCTGTTTTTACCCATTTGCTTCGACTCTCTCATAGCCGAATTCAGTCCCGTGGTAAACATAGACAAACACAGCCATCTCCATGCTCCTGGGTGATGAGTCCTTCTGATGCTAAAAGCTTAAATGAAGTGCTCACGACGAGCCTGTCTCTCTGCAGGCTTCCTCTAGTCGGTACAACACTTCTGTGCAGTTAGCAAGGAACCGTCTCTGGGAAGATCAGATTTTAAAATGCTCTATTAGTCAGAAACGCCTATGAGGGGCAAAAAACTGCTGCGTTCCCTTCACAGGGTACTTTTTCATGTTGACCTCAGTTCTCTTTGCATGCATCTGGGTAGTTGCAATAAAGTACATAGTAGTGTCATGAAGCCCAACTGTCTCAGAACATAACATAGATATAAACACACAGGAAACACGTATTCCTAGCCATGCCTGTCTCTGAGGGAATGTCCAGAGATCATTCACCAAGGCAGAAAGAGACACCCTGCATGGGGGCGGAACTTTCCAGCAAGTGTGCGAATATTCAAAGATCAGAGCAAGCAGCAGTTGGCCTGTATCTGCCTTCTTTTCTTTCTCATTGAATGAATCTATTGACAACAAATTCCACCTTCCTTGAAATTCTGGGACAGACTCTGCCAGCAACTCTTTAGAGATGTTTCAGTGTTTCAGTAACAGATTGGGACTAGTAATGCATTTAGCTTCAGGAGCTAAAAAGCTACTAGGATGCCCCTCTCTCTAGTGTATGCTAGTGTTGCTGGACTATTCAGTCCCTCTCATTTGACCCAGAGGCATATCTTTATAACATATCTATACAATATGTTGATTCTGTTCCTCTAGAACCAAAAGAGGAGGGTCAAGAATCTAATATCAAGTGACTGATGAGATCTTGAATCAGTGATCTTAATTATCTCACAGCCATCTCTGCACATGGCTTCCCAATTCCCTCCCGAGCAATTAGCAACATTAAATTGCTAATTCTGGCACATCAAATCACCACAGGACATGGCATTTCAGTTGATCACACATTATATTCAAAAAAAAAAAAAAAAAAAAAAAAAAAAAAGTACTTTCTGTTTTTCCACAGGGCATTATGAGAATGTAAGCCATGGGCTCAAAAATAAATTTTTTGCCCCATGTTGTTTTGAGACTCTATATAGAAAAAAAAAAAGATGTCTGCTTAGCCTCTGTGTTGCTTAGTTTTATGTCACCTTAACACAAGCTGGAGTCATCTGAAAAGTGGGAACCTCTATTGAGAAAATGCCTCCATGAAACTGGGCACTAGGCAATCTTCTAGCACATTTTCTTAATTAGTGATTGATGTGGGAGAGTCAAGGCCATGGCCGTTGGAATCAGCCCTGAGGTAGGGTCCTGGGTTCAGACAGATGCCAACACCCACTTCAAACAGTGGATGGAGCTTGAAGACTCTTATGGAAGGAAAAAGAGAAGGCTTTCTAGACCAAAAGAGGATAGTAACGCCACAGGAAAAACTACAGAGTCAACTCATCTGGATCCTCGGGTCTCTGAGAGACTGAACCACCAACCAAAGAGCATACTTGGACTGGACCTAGGCCTCCCTAGATATATGTAGCAGATATACAGCTTGGTCTTCATGTAGGTCCCAAACAACTGGAGATTGGGTTATCCCCAAAACTGTTGCCTGTCTACAGGAGGTGTTTTTCTAGCTGGCTTCTTTGTCTGCCCTCAGTGGGAAAGGATACACCTAGCCTGGCAGAGACTTGATGTGCCAGGGTTGAGGGAAACCCAAGGAAGGACTTAGCAGCTCAGAGGAGAAGGAGGGGGGAGAGAATTTTGGGAGGGGGTGACAGGGAGGGGGCAGTGAGTGGGACTTAAAGTGAATAAATAAAAAAATTAACTTAAATTCGAAAAAAAATGAAAGAAGGGAGGGAGAAAGGGAGGGAGGGAGGGAGGGAGAAAGGAAGGGAAAGAGAAAGAAAGAGAGAGAGGAAGGAAAGGGGGAAGAAGGGAAGGAAGGAAGGAAGGAAGGAAGGAAGGAAGGAAGGAAGGAAGGAAGGAAGGAAGGAAGGAAGGCAGGCTGAGCAAAGCCATATCAGCAAGCCAGGAAGCAGCACCCCTCCATGGCCTCTGCATTAGCTCCTGCCTCCAGGTTCCTGCCCTACTTGAGTTCCTGTCCTGACATCCTCCAATGATGAACAGTGAATTCCTGTTCATCACAATGAAGAGTACAGTAAATAAACTGTTTCCTCCCTAAGTTGCTTTGGTTGTAATGTGCTACCTGTGCCCTGAACTACCCTCTGCCTAACCCTGTCAGTCTTTGGGGATTGAAGGTGAAGTGGCATGAAGCCAGTGACACAGGCTCCAGGAACAGGTGAGAAACACTGCAGCCAGAGCCTCTGAACACTGCTGAGAGCTCCTTTAATATCCTCCAGCTGTGCCCATTGGTCCCAAGAAACCATCATTTCTAAACAGCCGTTCCTGATTGGCTGGCATTGTGTCAGCAATCCTTGATCTTTCAGTCAGTCCATAATTAGGTTCTCCTGCAGAGGATGCTTTGCTGCCCCTGGCCAGTCCAGCTACAGTAGTGTTTCCTCACAGTGATGATGACTCTAACAAGGACAACCTCAGTGACTGAAAATTTGTGACTAAAATAAAAGTAAAAGAAAAATGTTGACATTAAGCTCAGGTATATTATTTTTGTTTTTGTTTTTTTATTCTAAAGTTACCATTTCTATAATTCTTGCTCAACTAGTCAAGCACTCACATCTTGAGATCTATACTTGAGATCTATACTATTTGGAATATCAAAATAATCTTGCCTTTGTTCTTATGAAATAATGCAAGGAATTTAAACATAATTAAGAATAGGTTAAGTAAACAGAACAGCAATGGTCTGTGCTGTAAGATCAAGAATCAACAAATGGGACCTCATAAAATTGCAAAGCTTCTGTAAGGCAAAAGATACTGTCCATAAGACAAAGAGGCCACCAACAGGTTGGGAAAGAATTTTTACCAATCCTAAATCAGATAGTGGACTTATATCCAATATATACAAAGAGCTCAAGAAGCTGAACTCCAAAAATTCAAATAACCCCATTAAAAAATGGAGTACAGAGCTAAACAAAGAATTCTCAACTGAGGA